>NW_019416352.1:79414-117512 GCF_000390285.2 Anoplophora glabripennis | reverse complement strand
CGACGCTGGCTGTGTTTTATAGATTTTACTTTTTAGGTATCCCCACAAAAAGAAATCAAAGGGCGATAAATCCGGTGATCGTGGAGGCCACTCAATGCTGCCTCTTCTCCCAATCCAATTCCGTAGAAAACGTTGGTCCAAATACTGACGGACAATTAACGCATAATGCGGAGGAGCACCGTCCTGTTGAAAAATCAAATGATCTTCATCATACTCTGGAACATTTTCAATAATATCAGTCAAGGCAGGGCCAATAGCGTTTTTCTACAATCTTGACGCAGTTCATGAAAATGGCTCTGTTTCGTTTTCATTTGGCCACCCTGTATGTACCGTGTTACACTAATACCATTAATAACTATCATTGACTTCGTATTTCCATTAGTATTTTTTATTTGTTTACTAGATTTTTTTAACAAAAATTCGTAAATCAGCCCGCATTAAATACCACTCCTTAACGTGATATATTTTATTCTATAGAGTTTCTTTTTATAAATAGGCAATGATGGTGTCTGAGGTGTGTACGACATGCAAACCTGTATTATCAAAGGTGAACATCTCATTTATCTTGTGCCGGCACAGGGAGATAGATGTTAACAGCACTCGTAAAAAATATACCGTTATCCTTGTAAATATGAAGATTACGGCGAATATCGTTTTGACACGCCATGTCATTAAATTTTAACGTCCGCGCCGACAGCTTGGAGGATATGTGTACGATTCAGATACACAATCATTCTTTGAACTGTATTCTTGTAATTTTTAACGTTTGATGTACAGATTAAGTGTATCATCAAGTCGTTAATTGAATGGACATACAAAAGTAACACAAATTTTCTCTAATTACAATCTGGCGTTCAGTTATGGATTAAATTAGTCGCGCATATTTCAGGTTTTGCTGACAAGCAGGCACTTTATATACCTACTGGAATAAGCGTCGAAAATAGCCATTGTTGATGTTTCACATTTGATTTAAATAATGAGAGTACTTCCACCACCGGTTCCATTATTCATGGCATGTTCTGTGAAATAATGATTTCAGTACTGTCGAAAATATTTACTTCGTTACACAGGGTGTTTCCAATAGGAAAAGAACAAATGGTACCCTCAGCTGAAAAGAACATATCTTGGGTAAAAATCGTAAAAAACTGTATCTTCTTTTACTAAGGTCACTGTAATATGCAAAACCTATTCTCTCTAGCTGTAGTACCAGTACCATTTGGAAACAGTATTTGTACTCCCGTCGGGTTAGACAAAAAAAGGGCTTAACAGGGAAAAAATTAGGGACCACAATTTTATTGTTCTAACCTTTAGGGGGGGGTCAATAGTAGTGTAAATTCAGAATCGCGACTGAATTCCACCCCTGCGTCAGCCGCTAACTTGAATTTAAGGAAAAATCGTTTTTGCTCAATATCTCGGCCATTTTAAACTTTACAACAAAAATGGTAAGGACTTAAGTTGTTGCAAATGCGATTTCCTACAACTTCTTTTATTACAAATTTTATCGTGCGATCGATATTTTTCAAGTTAAGGGGGAAAATAGTGACAAAGTATAATTATTGAATTATCTCGTTTGTTATTGACTTTACGACATAAATGTACATAAACAAAGTTGGAAAGAATTATATTTTCTACAATTTTGATCTCTTTGATTTTTTCGCTACTACCAAAATTTAAGGTCCTACGCCTATGGCAAGCCTAACTAAACTCAAGGGATCAACATTCCATAGGCCTGACGTCTCCGCAAGCGTAGGACCTTAAATGTTGGTAGTAGCGAAAAAATCAAAGAGATCAAAATTGTAGAAAATATAATTCTTTCCAACTTTGTTTATGTACATTTATGTCGTAAAGTCAATAACAAACGAGATAATTCAATAATTATACTTTGTCACTATTTTCCCCCTTAACTTGAAAAATATCGATCTCACGATAAAATTTGTAAAGAAGTTGTAAGAAATTGCATTTGCAACAACTTAAGTCCTTACCATTTTTGTTGTAAAGTTGAAAATGGCCGAGATATTGAGCAAAAACAAATCCTTTGAAACCAACTCCCGCAAGGTCCTACGCTCGCGTCTTTACCGCAAGCGTAGGACCTTATATTGGTTATAGCGAAAAAATCAAAGGGATCAAAATTGTAGAAAATATAATTCTTTCCAACTTTGTTTATGTGCATTTATGTCGTAAAGTCAATAACAAACGAGATAATTCAATAATTATACTTTGTCACTATTTTCCCCCTTAACTTGAAAAATATCGATCGCACGATAAAATTTGTAAAGAAGTTGTAAGAAATTGCATTTGCAACAACTTAAGTTCTTACCATTTTTGTTGTAAAGTTGAAAATGGCCGAGATATTGAGCAGAAACGATTTTTCCTTAAATTCATGGCGGCTGACGCAGGGGTGGAATTCAGTCGCGATTCTAAATTTACACTACTATACGACTAAAGGTTAGAACAATAAAATTGTGGTCCCTAATTTTTTCCCGGTTAAATGACAACCCGACTGGGCTATTGGAACATTGAAATTAAGATACTTTAATTATACAGGGTGTCCCGAAATTCATGCAACAAAATTTGGTCACAGATTCTTAAGACAAATTTAGGGGACCCGTATTTTTTATTTTTGCCAAGTGGCCCCCACTTTTGGAGTTACAGCCCCTTGAAGTCCGCCCCTAAGAATAATCTTTTTTTATATCTCAGAACCCTCTTGTACAAGAATAACTAAATTTGGTACACAGGGGTTTTATGACATGTGGAATCTGATGGTGCTACTTTTTTTATGCACATTTCATAAAACCACTGTGTACCAAATTTAGTGATTCTCGTACAATATGGTTTTGAGATATAAAAAAGACTTTTTAGGGGCAGATTTCAGGGGGCTGTAACTCCAAAAGTGGGGGCCAGTTGGCAAAAAGAAAAAATACGGGTCCCCTAAATTTGTCTTAAGAATCTATGACCATATTTTGTTGCATAAATTTTGGGACACCCTGTAGAGTAATGATAAAAAGTCAATTTTATGTGTATTACTGAAACCTAATAAGTTTGCGTGCGCCTCTAGCGACTGCATTTTGAACTACTGATTCAACGCGGGAATTTTGAAATATAAATATTTCATAAATAATGAAATTTAGTACATAACTATATTTATTATATACTTGCAATATATGTATTTATACTTGTCGCGCTTCGAAATTCAAGTTTGCATGGTTGTTTTGGTTTGATTTCAGCTGAGAGTGATGCGCAGTAATTGCGCCAAGGAATATAATTAGTAAACGACGAGCTCTCTCTGTGACATACGTACGTATTTAGGTCACAAGTATCGAGCTTCAACATCCTGAACTGTCAGAGAGGGCGTCTGAACCTTAAACTACACATATGTTCAATTTAGCACAGCTTAGTTTTCTAAAAGACAAGTTTTTTGTATAATAGGGACTATAAAAACATGAAAAGCAAAATACGGTTTTTTTATTATAATTTTATTTCTTATCGCATTTTGAAAATATATTAAAAAGTTGAAGAGTGGTGTGATGCATTTTTACAAATAAGTAGTAATTTTTACTACACTAATATAATGTAAGGAAAATAGATCTTAAAAAGTAAGCTACAATCTGGATGTCTGTATGTAAAGTTTAAGCAAAGTTCTATATGGTTATTATTGGTGTTTTTACCCTTTTCAATAACTTTAAATGAAGATTACAGAGAGATCTATATATATTTTACACAAAGTCGTACTATCTCAGTATTTATTTATAATATTTATTTAGGTGGTTAAAACACTGTGCTAAATTATTACGCCACAAATAAGTCTAAACATGTCTACTGAACAAATAGCTACAGTTCCGTACGCATGCTCGGTAACACCACACCGGGTGATCACATGATTAATCTTATTGGCTAAATCAGGTCATGTAAATTCACACTCTTGTTCGTATATTTACATCAAATATACTAAAAATACATAAACGATTAGGGATAATATAGTTTAAAATATAAAAGTACAACGTAAAAGGTAAGAATTCATCGCAAAAACAAAATTATACACTCAATCGTGTATTTCTACACTTATTCATACCAATACCCTTGTGTCAGACACTTCTAACCATAATATTACAAGAATATTTATGTTTATGCTTAAAAGTGCAATTTGTAAGCACACTAACAAAATTATTTACACTCCTTTCTACACCACCTGTGAGGTAGTGTTCCTGGCATGTTTTAGTTTTCCCTAGAGGCCTAATACTATTTATAAATAAGAACAATTTAAATCAAAATAATAATAAAAATATATTTACCAAACAACAGCAACTAAACAAGAAACAAAATTAAGGGTACGTATTTACAACAATTGTTCAAAATATAATAAGCTAATATCATGTAGTGGTTTTCATTTAATTCATTCCACCCGTTTTCTATTCGTTGCAGTAGTTGTAGGCTTGTATCTGTTGGAGTAGAATAAACTTTACTTTTCAGATAATCCTGAACATAGATGTCCAGGGGGTTTAGATATGGCAATCTGGGTGGCCAAGACACTGGACCCTCTGCACCATAATGGTTGACATTGGCATTTGGTCTTCTACCTATCCATCGCCCCCATATAATTTTCATTAAGCCATTCTATATTATTCTCCCAGAATGCGCAGGAGCACCGTTCATTGTATCCAGCTATTTTTACGTATATTTAATGGAACATCCTCTAATAATTCAAATAGACGGTTTTCTAGAAAGTTTAGAAATGACTGGGAATTTAGACGGGGTAGCAAGAAGAAAGGTCCACAAACTTTATTGCAAATTATTCCGAGCCACACGTTCACGGAAAATTCGTGTTGAAAAGATCTTGTCCGTCGTGAGGAATTTCTTGTGACCAAATATGCAGATTGTGAATATTCACTACCCCTCGCCTTTGGTAAATGTATATTTATTATTATTTTGATTTAAGTTGTTCTTATTTGTAAAGATAGTGGGTTTGGCTTCCAGGAGAAACGAAAACGCGTAAAAAACTCTACCTCACAGGTGGTGTGGAAACGAGTGTAAAATTTTTTATTGATGTGCTTACAAATTCTACTTACTTTAATACATAAATATTCTTGTAATATTATGGTTAGAAATGTCTGCACAAGAGAATTGTATTGGTATGAATAACTTGAAAACGGCGAATCTTAGGGAAAAAATTCAAGTTGCCTTTTTTACGTATTTTGTGCATTAGAATATAAATCCGTTACAATAACTTGTAAAAAATGCAGTGGCGTGGTTTTTTTTTTATAAAAAAGGAGATGGCCCCTGCCAGTTGTACACCTCTGGTTGTACCTTTAGAGCTCATATTTTAGGGAATGCAAGGCCTACTATCATAGATTATCTGCGCCAAATTTTATTGAGATCGATTAATAGATTCCTGAGATATAAACAAAAAATCAATTGTTTTAAACAACTTCAACACCCTGTATCTCTAAAACGGAGCCGTTCCAGACCTATGTTTATAAGGCACATATTATTTTAATGAGATCTATCTGCCCTCAAAGTTTCCTGCATAAAATTCGGATCACCCTGTATATGAAGTTAAGATTTAATTTAAAAACGTCTATCTCGAGCCGCAAATTTAACCTTTCTTATTATCTGTGATGTTTAAATTAAAATTTAAATCGCAGTTTATGTATAAGGAGAAGAGAATAAAAAGTTTGAGTTCGCGGCCAGGTACGTTTTCAATTTCCGTTCACGTCTTGGTAATAATTAAAAATAAACAGATCCGAAATATCTTCTAAATCTCGTTAGAAGTGGCCTGCAGAGGATTGCAATGCGCCCCGGGTATAAATATAGACTTGTTTGTTTTACGGTTTTTTTAGTAGAACGAAACGCAATGAACGGTTTTATTTCTAGAGCTATAAATTAAGATACTAAAATATCCTGATCTACCGGATGGGCAGGATGAGACACGAATATTTCTTTGAGTTAAATAAGATATCAGGTAGCTCGTGTTTTCGATTGCAGCAAATAAACTTGAAATAAACGTCGAAAGGTCTATTTGTAAAACTGGGATGCATTTTAGATCTTCTCTAATAAGTTTTAAGATAAATTATTGCTGTAATCTATTTTAAAAACATATTTTTCTTATTTATTACCTCTGTCAAGCTAATTCAAATAAATTTAAATAAAATCTAGTCTACAGCCTATAGCCTACTGCCTGAATATCATTCAATTATACCAGCAGCATATGGCAAACAAATAGCAATATTAAATAAAAATTAAAAATGATGTTATCTACCAGGTGTGTAAATTTAGTAATGAGACTGAGAACTAACCTTCGATATGGCAACATTGAAAGCACGGGATTTGGAGGGGCGACAGGTGAACATGCGATACGTGTTCAATACGAGTTTGAACTCGGTCGAGTCATTTGATCGTCCATAGTCATTTTTCTCTTGAGACCGGTTTTCGTAGCAACGATGTGCTATCAGGTTTTGCTTCAGACTTGGGCAAGTACAACAATACATTTGCAAAAGTTCCGCAGTACTACGGAGGCAGTGTTTTGTCAAGAGCCCAATTTCTTCGGCTTAAAGCATTTCCAGAAGGAAGAGAGTCGATGGAATCGCCCAGCGGAATGCCTTCAACTGCAAGGACCGATCAACAGAATCCGGGATCTTGTGCGTTCAGGTGGTCAGTTGACCGTCAGAGTGGAAGGAGAACAATTATTGAATTTGAGTCGAACCACCGTTCGTCAGGTTTAGACCAATTAGTTGGGAATGAGTAAGATCCGCTCGAAGATGGTTCCAAAAACCTATCGCATGAACAAAATTACATCAGGAGAGCAAGATGCTTTGACTTTTTGGAATGGATTGAGAGTTGGATGTTTGAGTACGACCCGGAAACGAAACGCCAGGGCATGGAATGGCACACTTCAGCTTCTCCAAAGCCCAAAAAAGCAGGAATGAGCAAGTCAAAGATCAAAAACATGCTGATTTGCTTTTTTGATAGTCAGGGAATCATCTACAAAGAGTTTGTGTCTCAAAACCAGACAATCAATTAACACTTTTACCAAGATGTTCTTGAAAGACTCCGAAAAAGGGTCATGCGTGTGAGACCAATCCATCACCGTCAAGAACAATTCCTGCATCATGACAATGCGGCTTGTCTCACATCAATTTCAATAAATGGGTTTTTGGCCAGGAAAAACATTCTTGTGGCTCCTCAGCCTCCTCCTTCATCTTCTTCTTCTTTTCTAGTAGTTGGTCCTAATAAGTCGCAGCAATATCCAATAAAGAACTTCTTCTTCTTTTCTAGTGGGTCTTATAAGTCCCATGGCACCGCGGCCCAATTAGACCTATTGTGCGTCCCACTACTAGTCCTATTCAGCAAGTAGTTTTGTCCTTTTGACAAAGTCCAAAAGCTTCCTTGCTGACACTTCTCTTAGTTCCTTGGGTTCCAAATAAGGTGTCCCCAGGAGCGTCATTCTACTGCGTGCAAATCCCGGGCGATCGCCCAGGATATGCAGAGAAGTTTCATCCGCCGAGTCACACCCTCGGCAGACCGGACTGTCTACGAGCTTATATAGATGTTTCCTAAAGTGACAGTGTCCCGTTATGAGTCCCGTCACTCTCCTGAGCCGGATTTTATTCAAGTTCAGTAAATCGTTTGCTCTTTCCTTCGAATGATACATTTGCTCAGAGCCCGCCTGACCACACTGGGAGATGTACCACAGAAGGGCTTCGGGCCAATGAACTCTATCTCGGATTCCTTCCCACTAAGTTCAGCCGCTTTCTCGTTCCCACAAATGCCTTTGTACACTGGCACTGGCACCCAACACAGTCTAACTGTATTATTGGTGGCCAGTTCAGTCGGCATTTGTAAACAGTCCCACACCAGCTTTGAACTTATCTTGTGTGCGCCCAAAGCTTTAATTGCAGCTTGACTATCAGAGAATATATATATGAGTTTACGTTTATAACCTCTACGTACATTCTCTGCCAGGTACGCCATTATCGCGAAAATTTCTGCTTGGAATACGGTAGGGAACTCCCCCAGATTATAGTTTGTACTCCATCTGGGTCTGAGACCATATTGCACCCGTCCCTCTGGACATTTTATCTCAGCCTCTTTACTCATCTGATTCGAATCCTTGTAACTTTTCTTCTTCCCGATATGAAAAAATCATCTTAAGGGATACCATTTTGGGACACTCGAGGACATTGAAATGACTGTAACCGACCAGCTGAAGGTTAGGTACTCCACTATCTGAGTTCCAATACTGCTATGAGGAGTGGAAGAACTAACTCCAACGGTGTGTGGCTTCCCAAGCAAATTATTTTGAGGGAGACAAAATTGAATTGTATTTCTATTTGATTAAAAATATTTAAAAACATTAGTTTCATTACTAAATTTACACACCTCGTATATATTATTAAATTGAAATACACAAACCTGACGCACTAAACTTTTGACTAATTTGATAAGACTTTTAGGTACATTTTTTAATTACTTGAAATATCATTGTAGTTTGTTTCCCATCCTTTGTACTTGCATACAGGGTGTTTACATCTTAAATTGAACTCTTTAATTAACAGGCATATTGCTTCTATCAAAATAAAGACTAAGATACGCCATAGATACNCGTCCCACTACTAGTCCTATTCAGCAAGTAGTTTTGTCCTTTTGACAAAGTCCAAAAGCTTCCTTGCTGACACTTCTCTTAGTTCCTTGGGTTCCAAATAAGGTGTCCCCAGGAGCGTCATTCTACTGCGTGCAAATCCCGGGCGTTCGCCCAGGATATGCAGAGAAGTTTCATTCGCCGAGTCACACCCTCGGCAGACCGGACTGTCTACAAGCTTATATAGATGTTTCCTAAAGGGACAGTGTCCCGTTATGAGTCCCGCCACTCTCCTGAGCCGGATTTTATTCAAGTTCAGTAAATCGTTTGCTCTTTCCTTCGAAGGATACTTCATGAGCTCCTTAGAATGGCTATGTCCTGGCTTTAAAGTCCAGTATTTCCTATGTTCTGCCTCGGTCCATTTGTTCAGAGCCCGCCTGGCCACACTGGGAGATGTACCACAGAAGGGCCTCGGGCCAATGAACTCTATCTCGGATTCCTTCCCAGCAAGTTCATCCGCTTTCTCGTTCCCACAAATGCCTTTGTACACTAGCACCCAACACAGTCTAACTGTATTATCGGTTTCCAGTTCAGTCAGCATTTGTAAACAGTCCCACACCAGCTTTGAACTTATCTTGTGTGCGCCTAAAGCTTTAATTGCAGCTTGACTATCAGAGAATATAAAGAACAGAGTTTACGTTTATAACCTCTACGAAAATTTCTGTTTGGAATACGGTAGGGAACTCACCCAGACTATAGTTTGCACTCCATCTGGGTCTGAGTCCATATATTCCTGCACGCGTCCCTCTGGACATTTTATCTCAGCCTCCTTACTCACCTGATTCGAATCCTTGTAATTTTTCTTCTTCCCGATATGAAAAAAATCATCTCAAGGGATACCATTTTGGGATACTCGAGAACATTCAAATGGCTGTAACCGACCAGCTGAAGGTTATTCCAGTATCTGACTTCCAATACTGCTATGAGGAGTGGAAGAACCAACTCCAACGCTGTGTGGCTTCCCAAGGGAATTATTTTGAGGGAGACAATATTGAATTCTATTCGAATAAAAATATTTAAAAACATCAGTTTCATTACTAAATTTACACACCTCATATATATTATCAATTGAAATACACAAACCTGACATACTAAACTTTTATCTTAATTTGATAAGATTTTTAAGTACATTTTTTAATTACTTGAAATAGTTTAATATCATTGTATGTAGTTTGTTTCCCATCCTTTGTACTTGTATACAGGGTGTTTATATCTTAAATTGAGCTCTTTAATTAGCAGGCATATTGCTTCTATTAAAATAAATACTAATTGTAAGATATACGAAAGATTCTGAAACAGTTTTTTATCATTTTAAAATAGAATATTCTTTTTTTTTGTTATTTAAGGTAACGTTATGAATAATAGCTACATTCATTGGTTGCTACTGATAAGGAACCCTTTAATAACAAATGACTAACGCGATAGCCTACATGATTTTCATTGTAATTAGAGGGAAATTCACACGCACGTGTTCTGTACACGTACCTAAAAAAAAAAATTGCCTCCCTTTCCGTTTATTTCCCCGCGCCGAGTAAAATTAAAAGCCGGGGGACTCAATTTGAAGCGTGTGTGGCGATTGGATCGGGACGACAATTTCCTGGAACTTTCTAGATTCAAATTTCGGCGGATCGGATGTAATTTGTACGTAGCTGTGAACTCGAAAATTTTATTCTCGCGTGCGTTTTGGTAATCGTACGTAATTTAATTCGGCTTTGTGATTTTTTTCGACCTTAATATACACTTGATATGCTTTTTTAATCTGACATAGAGTTATTAGGTAGTTAGTCGCAAAAAAATTGGATTAGCTTAATTTATAAAATAAACTCGAATAAACGATAACCAAATAAAAATATGAAATCGGTCCGATAGATTGAATAAAGAAATTTATCCACTCATTGCACGTTAGATTTTTACAGGGTGTTAGTGAACTTGAAGGGGATTTTTATTGAGAGATTCGTACTGATAAAATAAGTCGATTGCTAAAAAAAATAACTTACCTAGAAACGGCAAAAAAATGTTTTAATAATACACTGTTCTAGTAGTAACGATTAATTTAATGCAACGATTTAACTCAATATCTGAAGCAATCTCCAGTCGAATTTATCGTTTGTTATCTCATACATTTAAATATTAATAGTCTGAATGATCTGCATTTCTAATGTATGTGTTAATATTAGTTATTTCTTAACTGTCAAAGTCTCTCATATTTTGATATTAATCTAGTGTGGACTTTATTACAATGGTGCATAATTACAGTAATATATTTGATATAATGGGTTTTCCAATAGGGATGTCCGAATTTCAATGTATTATTATGGCAACACTGCATATTATTATTTGAGATGTTATTTATCAAACATATTCAGTACATATTGCCATTTCATCATGGAAAAATATACGCTCGAACAACGGTCGGAAATTATTAAATTTTATTATCAAAATCAATGTTGTGTTGTGAAAACTTTACGTGAATTCCTAAAAAAATATGGTCGTCGCACTAAACATAATGAACGGTATATTTGTCGTCTTATAACCAAATTTGAAACAACTTTTCTTTGCTCGATGTTTCTGTACCAGTACGTGTAAAATATGCAAGAACACAAGAAAATATTGAGGCAGTACAGCGAAGTGTAAGAGAGGATAGTGAGATGTCCATTTCACGTCGCTCTCAAGCATTAAGCACTTCACAAACCACTACCTGGAGAATTTTACGTAAAGATTTGGGTTTACATGCATATAAAATTCAATTAACGCAGGAATTAAAGCCTGCTGATCATGCATTACGTCGCGCTTTCGCTGCTTAGGCATTAGAAAAGTTAACAGAAGATCCTTTCTTTTATCGAAAAATCATCTTTGCTAATGAAGCGCATTTCTGGTTGAATGGTTTTGTGCATAAACAAAATTGCAGAATATGGAGCAATGAAAATCCTCATACCGTTGTTGAAAAACCTTTACATCCTGAAAAAATGACTGTATGGTGCAGTATTTATGCTGATGACGTTATTGGGTCTTACCTCTTCCAGAATGAACAAGGACAGCATGTTACAGTGACTGGTGAACGTTATCGGGCTATGTTAACGGATTATATGTTTCCTAAACTTGAAGGAAACGATTTAAGTGATTATTTTTTCCAGCAGGATGGTGCCACGTGCCACTGAAATAATGAATTTATTGAAAAATCAATTTGGTGAAGAAATAATCTCCAGAAATGGCCCTATCGTGCAATTTAACGCCTTCTGACTTTTTTTGTGGGGTTTTGTTAAGTCACTAGTGTACAGCGATAAGTCAGCAACAATTGGACACTTAATAGCCAATATTGGTCGAGTAATTGGTGAAATAGAGCCAATTTATGCGAAAAAGTGATGATAAATTGTACCAAAAGATTACGGTACGTCCAGCGCAGCTGGAGATCATATGAATGACATTGTTTTTCATATGTAATGGCAACATGTTACCTTTCAAATAAAAAAGAAATTTTAAATTTATCTCTTCAGTTGTGTGTTTTCTTTACATTTTAAATCCGGACATCCTTAATGGAAGACCCAATACATTGAATGTAGACAAAATTCTACGGCTGCAGAATGAATGTATTTGAATCTTTATTTTATCTCTTATTATTAGAGATATACATATCGAAGCTTGTAACGTTAATGGAGCATTATACCTGAATGTATAAAAACAAACAGGGTATTCTGTCAAAGAAAATATACATTGGGTTTGTATGTTTGAATGTTGCATCATTCAATAGTTTTTCTAAGTACAGCTTTGATATTTGGTCTTTGGTCTCTGGTGGACAACTTTGGTCCATCCAATTTTGTGAATACGCAAGAAAGGTAAGGGGGTAGAAAGATCCTGTAGATGATTGATTATTTTAATAAACAAGTTATCTCAT
This sequence comes from Anoplophora glabripennis, assembly GCF_000390285.2. Lineage (NCBI taxonomy): Eukaryota > Metazoa > Arthropoda > Insecta > Coleoptera > Cerambycidae > Anoplophora > Anoplophora glabripennis. Next base: position 104,988 of record NW_019416352.1, on the reverse strand, counting down.
GAGTTAACAAAGGAAGTGGCAACATCGCCATGTGAAACTACGACGTGTCAATCTCCCTCAATTCCAACTTTTTTATTAAGTAACATCAATATTATTTTACTTTTTTTAAGTTTAAGTAACTAAGAAATTTTTTATTTCAGTCTTCTTTAATATTTGATCATTTCAAAGATTGAAATACTCGTTTGTAGTAATTTTTTCAGTCCATACGATCAAAAGTAATTAAATAAGTATTATAAGGAGGCTGTGGTAATGTTTTTCATTCATTTTTTTTGTCCTAAGTGTTTCTTGGTTATCGAGTCATACTTTTCCGGTGCAACAGAATTTTAAACAATAAATAATTGTTATCAGTCTTATTACTGATAGACACGTACTAATGAATCTATTAATTACTAAAGAATTTGCTATTGGCCTACTAGGACTTCATTATAAGACAAAATCAACTTCATGTATGCGCGTATTTGGCAACTACGCCGGACTTACTTCTTCGTACGGCGTAGGATATTATTTAGAGCAGAAAAGAGTCATAAAATGATACACCACTGTACCAGAGCCAACAACAACATTTACCCAAGTGTCACAAACTTGCATATGTCATGGAGATTTTTGCTTCTCCATACCGATTAACTTCGTTCAAACAGTCCGCCTATAATTATACGGTTTTTATTAACTCTGGTCCTTGAAGTTGACATTTCCTATGGATGATTTTTAAAGAAAAATGTGACTGGTATAAAATATAGAACGATGTTATTTTTAATATTTAAACGAATAATTTTTCAACGCCCATATTATAATATAATAAATCGGATTTTGCAGATAATATATCAGTAGTGAAAATTAATGGCGGAATCTGAAATAGTAGACATAATTATATGTTCTATCTAGAAATAAAGCACCTAGCGTCGAAAACATCATTGATGAAAAACCCATATTTTTAGAATAAAGCATGTGAAATATATTCACTAAATTCCTAAGGTCATTGTCAAGTTATTTTAGATGCAATAGCAAGTAGTTTTGTTTGTTTACATAATAAATCTGCGTGTCCAGTTTTTGTTGGCATAAATAACGTTTTCGGAAAGATGTGTAGCTCTGTCGACGTGCTTATTTTTATTTAATCCTAAAGTAATGGAACAAACATGAATCATTTGTAAATATTTTAAAACTAAGGCATTGTCTACTTAAGATAGTCAAAGATAAAATAATACATATACAAATTCATTGATTAAAAGTTACAATTTCACTAAATAAAATGTGTAGGCATGATAGATTACTTTAATATAATCTTTTAATACTATCTTCTTTATGTTAAAACATAATTTTCATCGATATTAATTAATAAAATCACTTCGTCTATATTCGTGGACGAAAAAAGAGTTATCTTTTTATGTTTTCCTTTTTGCGATCGTCTCGGGTGTAGTTCATTTAATTTCAAATTCTAGACTAAAATTACGATCAGATAATTAGGGTATTAACACTCAACACTATTTCAATACGCTGTAGCAGCTTTGTGCTTTTTATTTCCGATTGTTCAGTGTTTCGGAACCTCTAAAAGTTTTAACAGGTAATGCTCGCCTATATTCAAGTATAAAACAGGAAATTTTGCAAACTATGTATGCTCAGAGGTATTTAAAATTCACTTTATACTGGGTGCTTCATTAGGAATGGGATAATGGGAGCTTAACGATAGACACCTGAGGTCAAAATATTATGACTGAGTTAATCATGACTTAGTGAAATGTTGCTGCCTTTCAATCTACAAGGTGTGTAAGGTTTAAATTTTTCTGACATTTATTTTTACTCCAGATTAACCATATTTTTATTGGATGAAGCTTCGGACCACTTTCCAATTTTTTCTATAGATACAGTATGTGTCTAATAAAATTTAAGTAGATAATGAAAAAATTTAAATTTAGAATCATTTTTAGAATTATATTGATAAAAAATTGATATTTCTTTAAAATCATAGTAGGAGGTAGATTTTTGGAAACCAGTTACCCAAACTGTATCAGTGTATATCCTATATTGTACTATTACTTTTAATGGATGTGAAAAACTGGGATAAAGCAACTAATATCGATTTTTTATTTTAAAGTCTTAAGACGGCACGTTTTCGAGTCAAAATTCCTGATATGGTGCTTGGACTAAGGTAATCTGGCTACTCATACGGATTTCCTCTATTTGTTGAAGGTGCTTAAAATTTGACAGAGGTTCGAACAACATTGCATCCAAAAAAATCTTTTCTTTCCCAAAAAAAATGGGGACAATAGACTGAGAAATTCAACTTCTGTTAAAAATATATGATAGTTTCCGACCTCAACGTGAAGATGCAGCATTCGTCAACAAAAGCTAGGAAATTTTGGAGGCGCAGTTGTTGATTAGCAATCGTTTTAGTGAGTCGATGTTAGTGTTTTTGTGAGAACTGAAAGAATCGAATATAGCTGTCATTCAATATTTGTTTTTGAAAAGCCTACCCAAATCAAAAACGAGTTGGACACTGCACCATCATTTACCACAGTGAAATTTTGGGTAGCTGAATTTAGACGCTTGGGAGGCGATGAACGCCCAGAGACTGCAACCACTGACGATACCATCGCTTAAGTTCACTAAATCGTACCAGACTACCGTCGAATTACAGTGAGAGAGTTAGCAGAGGGTAGGAATATGTCCAAAGAACGTGTTTGTCACATATTGAATCAGATTTAAGCATAAGCTGTCCGTGCATTGGGAGCCTCGTTTGCTCACGTTAGACCAAATACGTGTTGGAATGAAGGGCAAGTTATTTTCAAAAAGATTAGAGGGCACCTTGACTCCAAAAATCTACATTTTCCGAAATATATATTGAGGTTTATTCCAGCAAAATATATTTGGAAAAATATTTTTAAAAGTATTTTCTCTAGTGCTTCTATTTCGAGTTTTATCAATTTGTCAATTTTTTTAATTTTTCCAATTTTTTGCTTCGGAATAAAATTGTTTTTCCTAATTTTCCCAACTTTTCTGAATTGTTAAATCCCTAAATTTACTTTTCTATCCCTCTGTTCATCTGATATGTTTTGTTCTTTGTTTAACAGTTTCGTAAAACAGTTAAATTTTTATTTAACTTTACGCTTCGTTTCTCTAAAATGGTGAACAAATCAGTGTTTTCAAAATTTTGCATCCTCTATGGATTCTTGAATTCTTGTAGTTAAAATTGGAACACCCTGTATTTAAAGGTTTCCGAATCTACTGAGTGGATATGCAATACATTGGCATTTTTTTCTTTTATCTCTTCTCTTTCCTGTCTTCCGTGTACTTGGATTTCGGGAGTTTGGGAAAGAGTGTAATAAAACGTCTGTTTTTTGCTAATCCACTTTAATTTCGGACGGTCGATGGGGACCGCTGCCCAAATTAACGTTGAACCCGCACAAGCCGGCGATAAATAAGTCGTAATTTTCGTTTTTATCGCCGCGACATGTGCCTCCGTCCGGTATTTTAAGATTTCGCTTTCTCGACCGGCAGACACACAAATAATCCGCCTCATTTCTTGCGAAACGTTTATTGTTCTACATGACAAAAATAGCCGCAGCTGTTCAACACGGACAATAAATTCCTAGTTGTCCTATTGTGTGTGTATGTGAGCCCGTTCTGAGATTCCCGCTAAAATTTCTGGGCGATTAAAATGTCTAATAAAATGCCCCTGGAAATTGCGCCCTGCGAGCGGTCGCGTCGGTTTTGGCGAATCTGCCGCTGCCTCAGCGGTCTTCGCCGACTTATGGATCGTTTCATTAATTTAAACAAAAAAACAGAAAGGAAAAGTGGTAAGCTGTTAGACACACAAATAAGTGTACATTTAAGGTTATTGAAGAGTGAAATTATTTTGGTCTTGAAATTTGACCAACGCTCAACTTCTTCGCTTCTACAAAATGATCTTGGCACGATTATGAATTGGTGTTCTGAATGGTTGCGGCCTCTTAATCTCGAAAAGTGCACATGTTCAAAACCAATCCAAGATTAGCGTATAACATTAATGGAATCGAACTACCGAGTGGGATTCATCAAAATGATCTCGGAGTTGTTGTAACAGACTCTCTCTATTAGAGTCCACATGTTACTAAAGTTGTGAAGAAGTGCAATCAATTAATTTTCATTAAAAAATCTTTTATCAGCATGTTTCTCAAGTTATATAAATCCTATATAGAATTTGCTGTAGTCATATGGTCTCTGTTATTAAAGCAAGGCATTGCAAGATTGGAAGGTGTTCAAAGGCGTGCTAGAAAAGTAGTAAGGTTTAGTAAAAAGTAGAAACATTCCGCTTGTGTACATTTGGATGTTTTATTTGGATTATGAGGCTTATATCCTGAACATTTTTCATTGAAAATTTTGATGGAAATAGCTTTTAATAGTTAGTCGTTTAAAGTAAAAAACCTAAAGGATTATTATTATTATTTACAAATTTTTTTTCTCGGTGCGTGAAATCTGCTTGTTCCAGATAAATCTGAGGCCGAATCCGACTTCATCGTACTTAATTAACTAAGATTGGTGTCTCTAAAGAGTAGATGATCAGTTGTTTATACTTCCATACATTCAACTCCCTAACTGAGACTCCACCATATCTTTAATCAAGCAACGTAACACAGCTGCTACCTTTTCTCCTATTTCTGTACAGAATGATGGTTGCGGTGACATAAGCCGTTTCTACGGGAACAGTAAAGTGTGACAATTTCTCTAGAGTGCCATATTTATTTACATCATTAATTTTCAAGGAACGCGTTCTGGTTGTTCCTAATCTTTTGGCAAGCGAGTCAAAATCGCGTCTACACTAATTTGTCATGAAAGAGGCGCTATGTGTATGACAAAATGCATCAGATAATGAGTAGTCCTGATCATAAGACCAAATCAAATTAATAAGTAATCCTTCTTACATTTTAACTGTGGTGATTACCCAGATAATAAACCAGATCTTATACTTTGTATCGTTGCAGTTTACATTAACGCAACTCGTTATTTATAGAATGAATAATGGAGCAATTGTCATCACAATTTTCATGCTACTACAACCTTGTTAACTATTTGCTTTTTGGAACTATCAAAGTGTTTTATTTTAATGAACGAATTTATAGTTGTCGCAATTAATTGCCGTCCCATATTAATTCATTTTCATTGATTTCAGACGCTTATTTCGCACACTCATAGAAACCATAAAATTTTATTGTATTTGCTGTTCCATCGAATACAGTAATGTTGATAAAGGTGCACTAATGTGAGGAATTTCTAATCAGTGTAACTGATTGATGAGCTTAAAGCTCTTTTAATTCCAAGTTTCAAGGACTAAAGCGCCAGTTTTAATATGTAAGGAATTAAATATCCATTTAAAAAATGCACTTTAGTTTATTGATATATAACTAAATGTACTATTTAAGGAGCAAAATGTGACTTTTATACTCAATGTGCTTGTACTATTTCTAACGAACATACATAAGTCATGGTGACTAAACAAATGTCACCCTCGGGTTTAAAAGATGCACTTTAGTTATAAATAGCATACTACTATGATCGTGTTTCTTAGCTGGGGTTGTAGCGCTGTTGCCAAATTGTCCCAAATATCGTTTTACTTTATTACCTCTTATTACATCAGTTCCACTAATTATATTGGACCTTTTTGCTTCCTCCCATTGATGATTGGTCTTGATGGAAATTTTTCTCGGTTTGGCAACCGCTTATATTTTTGTCTTCATACAACGGACTTTGTAAAATCATTCGCTGTTCGATGTGGCCTCTTACGGCTACACCTCGTTTCGGGGGATAACCCACGAAGCGGCAAAACAATAAAGGCGATAAGCGGCAGAGAATCAATTTTAGAGGGATGTTTTCACTTTCTGGCGAAAAAACCGTGGCCGCCTCGCCGCATATCGGATTAGCTCGTGTGTGTGAGTGCGACGGCAGGGCTGAGTGCCGAAGCGGACCTACAGGGACGTGCCCCGTCGAGGACGAGCTCGCGTTTCCAATTAGTCACCATCGAGGGCCCCGAGCACTCCGGGTTCCGGAGTTACACAATCGTTTTTCCTGCGCTCCGGGGCGGGTCTCACGGAACAAGGGGACAAAGGGACTCTTATCAAATATAAAATCCCAGATTAATTTTTTTAAGTGACCGCCGACGTGTACGGGAGCGGATCGAAGGGGGATTTGATTTGATTAGGTGGACTAAAGGTCAAATTGATGTTTGTTTAAGTTTATCGAACGATTAAAATGTTCTTTGTCCACATATTTGCTCGAGGCTGAAGATCCTGAATAAATGTTTGACAATTAGAACAATATTTTTTTGGTCCGAAAACTACGGGTGTTATACATATTGTATAGGGTGTTCCGAAATTAGCCTGCATATATTACTGTGCAAAACCATACTTATCGTATCAACTTCGACGTCGCCTGTTACATGGGTGTTGTATAATAATGAAAACGTAATATTGACAGTTGGTAGAAGGAAGCGCAAAAACAAGCGCTTAGGTGGGGAATTCTGGAAGGAAGCCTAAATAGTTGGAAGTGAGAACAGTGTGGAAATGGGAGGAAGACGTTCGGCGGGCAGTGTGGTAAAATAGTGAAAAATCAAAGTGTTTAACCCATATTAATTAGCAGGTAATATTCTCTAAGTACTTTGTTGTTAATTGTTCTATGTAATCTTATGATTGTGATGGTTATAGATGATAATAATTCTTTGTATGCTTTATGCTGAAGGGCATATATTTTTCTAAGGTAAAATTGTTACAATTATTATTTCCTTTGTTTTACATTTAACTTGTTTTGATTACATTGTTGGAAAAACAACTAATAAAGCGTTTCTTGTGCTCTCTTTATGTCATATGCCTATAAGAGAATTGTTGAATTTACTAACATTTTCGCCCTTGAGGGACGAATCTGAAAAAAAAAAAATTAAATACAAAAAAGAATTGCTAAAACAAATCTTCCGAAATCTCAACTCATAGCTGGATTGCCTCCCGTATGGGACTCCAGTACCTTCTGGCCCTGCCGGCTAACTAACACCAAACCTCTTCAGTTTTACTTGGAAGTAAATGTCTAATTCGACATTTAGTGAGAAATTAAATAAGTCGGGTGATATTTATCGTTAGCAAATGATCTTAATTTATGCCTTTTGTCATCGGTTGTTTTGTATTTAACTAAACATGAGCAACGATCGTGGGTTTCTCTGCCATGCTCTTTCCCCACAGGAGCTCTAGGTGAGCCTGGCACTCTCATTTTATGTTAAATGGTTGTTAATGTTTTTGTTGTTCTTTCTATGTGTAACATGTTTAATTTGAAGACTGTTGTACGTAAATAATAAAGTTAGGTGTATTTACTCTGCTTTTGTTTTATAAAATTAAATCATACTTCCCCTCTTTAAAGTTGGTAGCCAGCGCCTTTCGGCCAATTAGAAATTTATATGAATATACGAGGGAAAATATCTCTTAATAGATCTAAAGCCCTTTAAAGGTGTGCTCTGGAAGGTTGTTTTTATTTATGTACAGGATGTCTAAACTTGTCGATAGAACTCCTCAAAATAAAAAATAAAGTTCCCATATACACGGATCAGAAAATGCTTAGTTTTCGAGATAGAGTGCTAAAGTTGAAGAAATATATATCGATTTAATACATATATCTGAAGTGTTTGATGAAAGATACTTGGACCAAAAATTTACCCAAAAAAAAAAACAAATATTCACTGAATTATTATACAGACCTATCAATCGATGACGGAGACATTGAGAAACACTGCTCTAAAAACATCAAAATTTCTTGGTTTCTGACTGTTTTGTAAATTCGGTGAGATTATTAAGTCTAACAATCATTGAACAATCCAGGACGAGTTTTTGATTTACCAAAAAATAAATGTATATTCCGAATACAAACTCAGGTACATCATAAAATGTCCAAAAAATCATTGTCTTAAAGAATTTCTAACTATCTGAAAAATATCAAAGGGCTCAGATCATAAAAAAGAAAAAAAATTGTATGTAGAATTTCTAAGTAAATTGCTTTTTTGGATTTTTTATGAATTTCTATTTTTATTTCTTTTGTGGAACGAATACTTTTACATGTTTTAAAATGACCACAAATCTTATTTCAAAACTTAAAAAAGACTAATCTTTTTCAAACAAAGATACATATATGTTTTTTCCTGTGAGGAATTAAATTTTCTTGCACAGTGGTCAGTGGCGTCTTGAGTGTTTATAAAAAGTACCTTCCAATATATCCGCCATTTATTGACATACATGTAAACTAATTCAACAGTTTGTTGCGTTTAATAGACAAATTATACATACACACAAAAAAGTTCAAACTCAACTCATTTCCGAAGGAATTTGATGCGCTTAACACGATCCTTTAGTCAAAATTCATGACTTGTCGATGAATTTCGAAGAAAAGTGAAATTTTTTAGTGAAAAATTCGAAATAAAGGTCAAAACTGATTTTGTTAAAAAAAAAACGATGCTAAAACCACTTCAGTACGACTCTAATGGATTTATTTTGATTTCTGCACCTAGGTGATCACGTCTAACGATCTAATTTATAAAAAAAAACTTAATTTTTTTGTGCTTTTCCATATTGTACGATATGCTGATGAGGTTCAGAGTTCCATAACATTGATCCATACTAGAGGTTATAACAGCTGATATATTGTAAAGTCTTATAAAGGTACTAATATCTTGTATTAAGATTTTTTGACTCCCTCCGTTATAAATCCTAAACTTTTATGTGATGATATTACCAAGTTGTAGATGTTAATAATAAGATAATTTGTTACTGTAGATCATATCAACATCTTTGACTTATGTGGCTCTTGACAACTGCTCATTATTCTTTTTATACACTATAAAAAAAAATTCACTTAAATTTCACACATTTAATGTATCAATTTCTGTCCACACCCGATTAAGTGAAATTTTCACTCTATTAGTATGAGTACAACTGAGTGAAAGTATTGCATAAAAAATGAGTGTGTTTTACTCAAATCCGAGTTACTGCTAACTATCAATTGAATGACTTTTGACACTATTCTAGGTATATAAAACCAATTTAGAATTGACTTTTTCTCTAATATGATTTAAATTTAACTATTATTGAGTAATTTTTACTCAGACTTGGTTTTTAATGAACTAAATATTGAGATCAAAAATAAATCACTCATATATGATTAATTAGGATATACACTACAGTTTTGAAATTAATTAGTCGCTATACAGCGTGTTCTGCAAATGATGAACTTTCAAATTAGGAGAGATATTGTAAAAATAATGTTTCATATCTACATTTCTTTTTTGATGGTGTATATTAACCCTTGAACAGATGAAAATCGGTATTTTGTAATAACTTTTTTGTAATTTATTAAATTTGTATAATTTTTGGGTAAAAGCCATGTTATTTGAAGTTAGGTCTACTAATGTGTTACAATTTATTTAATAAATGTAGGTCTCGATTGGTTCACTGATCGGATAAATAAATTGCCATAACCTATATTGTACGTTACAAATACTTAATTATAGATAACAATTTAACTATCCGTTTATTTAACCAAATATTAATCAAAACTTAATATTGTCTTTAATTATTATAATTAAATCACTGCATTTAAATACAATTTTCACTAGAATAACCAGATAAACCGATACTTGTCCAACTCCAAAACACACCATACGCCACACTGCCATCCACCACGCTACGGGCACGAGATAACTTAATTGAACGATAGGAACAGACAAAGACAATGCATCTGGATATGAAAAAGGGTGGTGCCACTCAGTAATGAGAACATTTACTCTGATTTAGGTACAAGTGCACCAAATACGAGTTTACGTGAAGAATTTATTTAAGGAGTATCTACGTATGTTTGAGGGAAATTACTCACAATCAGTTTTAGTTTAATAGTCCAGGAAAATTAGACGAAAATAGGGCCGAACCTCGGAATTGCATAAAGAAGGTTAGATTTTGATGGGACAAGGTGCGTTCTCTTCGTAATTGTATGTACATCAAAGTCTACAACGTCTCATGCGGCGCTAATTTGTTTATTTATAAATAATCAATTATTATTAACAAATAATCGTATTTCGGATATTACGTGGGGTGGAAACGGCCAATCTTGATGCGGTAAAGCTCATTCTTCTTCTTATTAGTTGTACTTTAACTGTAAAGGACCCCCACCGATCTTCATTTGTTTATCGGTTTTTATTTGATTGTTATAAACAAATTAGACGTGATATCTGCGGTCGGGAGTAGGACTAGCCGATTTGGACGGGATGAACGTGGTTTTATATAGAAAGTTCAAGACCCTAATGCAGGAAGTGAATTCTCAAAAAGCTGAAGACCATATAGAACATGAATCATTATGAATAAATGTTATCCACTTCTCTTTGATTAAAAATTATCCATTCTAAGTCTTAGTTACAGATTGCACGTGTAATTTTTTTATAATGATTAATTAGTAAAAAGAAACAAATGAAGATCATTCGGACCTTAACGGTTTTGGAATATCCCGGATGATGATCAAAGTGACTTATTCCATAAAAATCAGACTTTTCTCGTCCAGCTCACAGATAACAGCCCGAATTTGTATATACTAATTCATTGAAGATCAATGAACAAATGAAAATCAGTCTGCCCTTAGTGGCCCTTAGTGGTTCTGGATCACCTTGTAATCCAAGTACGAGAAGAGCGTCGATTACCGCGTGAAAATCCCCCTCTCCCAGTCCGATTGCCTAATTTGCTCTTAATGATCGAATAAAAATCAATAAACAAATGAAGATCGGTGGGAGTCTCCCAAAGTTAAGGTACAACTAATCAGAAGAAGAATGGGCTCTACCGCATCAAAATTGGCCTTTTCCAACCCACGTAATATCCGAAATACGCTAATTTGTTAATAATAATTGATTATTAATAAATAAACAAATTAGCGCCGCATGAGACGTTGTAGACTTTGACCTACATGCAATTACGAAGAGAACGCACTTTGTCTCATCAAAATCGAACCTTCTTTATCCAATTCCGAGGTGAAATGCTAATTTTCCTGGACTATAAATATAATTACAAATAAGTAAAATGATTAAAATACCCAATATTGAGTGAAGAGCTACTCAATAATTTCATTTAAAGGAATGTTAGAAATTATTATAGTAATGTTTTTATTTGTAGTAAGTTTCATAAAAAATTTTTTATTTTACAGCTCAATTTGTTTACGTCACACATAGTCCTAAAAATTTTCAAATGATCTGCAAACAACAGACTGTGAATTTGAAAGGTTGTGGTGGGGCGTTAATGAAGTATAAAAATAATAAAGGCCCTAAATTTGTTCCTTGAGGAACTTCTAAAATTATCCCATTCTTATTATCTAAAATTGCTAAGTTTATAAGCTGCGAAAAATAAATTCTACAAGATACTGTAGAATTTTGCTGTTAACGTATTTGTAATACTTATAAATTTTTTTAAATAATTTTTTACTGTGATTTTAAAATAATAGAGAAACTTTGTTAGTTGGGTTGATAAACTAGTTCTATTAATTTTCTCTTCGTTTCCGGCGTCTTCCTTCCCAAAATTTTAACGGAATCCTAGTGAATAGCCACCCCGGGGCCGTTCACTACGCCTGAAAGCGATCGCAACGTATCGCCGCCGTTCTGGCTTCACGCAAGACGAAACTTCTGCGTGGGATTGTTTCCGCAAGCACTCATTTTCTAGATAATTTGGCAGTTAGCAGTATAACCCCAGGGCCCTGGGGAGTTTGAATTTTTATCGGAACCCGCAAAGTTCGTCGATAATCCCCGGGGATCCCATCAGACTTATGTTTGAATTGGGATATAGGGGCGCCTCTCCGAAGTCAAACACATGATCCGCGCCGATTAAGCTGTCGGGCTATGTTGGACAAACGTCGACGGTGTTTGCGCTAAGACGGACTTGGGCGTCCGGCCAAATTGACACCGCGCCGCTATCGCCCAGCGTTCAGCCGGGGCGGCGGGCCCCGGGAATACATTACGAGCCGAAACTCTTTTAGTGTGACACAAACAACCTGCAATAAAGGTTGGCTCACTGTTAATATTCTGATGATATCTATTTGAAAATAAACACTTTTCAGGACTGTGTTGATTTTCACGAAAATCTCAGTAGGCTTAGCCTTTGGTATGAATGTAAAGGGTTGCTTTTAAGTATTAAAAAATGCAAAACAGAAACGAAAGAAAGTGAATTTTGATTTTCGATACAGTAGAAGTAATGTATCCCTTCATAAGCCAGATTTTATTAAGGATTTAGGCGTTTTTAGGTGACTTTGACACCAGACAACCAAAGGACGATGGCCTTGAGGTGACCTTGGCATGACCTTGAGTTAGGTCATGTCAAGGTCATCGGCCTACGATCGTCTGGGGTCAAGACCATGTCAAAGTCATCTACCTCTGGTCGTCTGGGGTCAAGGCCACCTCAAGGTCATCGATATCTGGTCGTCTGGGGTCAAGGCTACCTCGTGGTCATCGACCTATGATCATCTGAGGTCAAGGTCTGCACATTGCACATGCTCCACTCAGCTCTCTCATTTCATCACTACTTATCTAAATTAACTGACGACTGATGACAGCCATGTCGCCGATTTTGCTGTCTGCGACGATTTTGTGTTTATTTTACATTAGATTTAATGCTAAGTCTTGGGTTCGGTGGCACCTCCCTCCTTCGTGCGAATCAACTCGCGACACTTCCCGCACTCGAATCCGCGGTTGACGTGTCTGCTCGGGCTGCTGTAACTGCTGTTGGCGTCTGGCTCGTAAACTGGATGACTGGCGGCTGGATCGGGCGTTCTGCTCCGGATCTGCGGCGTCGTGGCTGCACTGGGACTGGATTCGTGAAGTTTTGACTGAACCTGGATAGTTGGCACGGCGACTAGAGCGTAAATCGCCCTGATTTGATGGTTCTTTCTTGTCGGCTCGCTGCTTTGGTATGGACTCTGGGTCGGCTGGGACAGCGGCTCGGGAACGGTGGTCCTCTTTAGCCTTGTTCTCTCTAGGCTGCTGCTCTGGCGTAGTGTTGGTGGTCTGGTTTGGGTTTGTTACCAGGGCCATGTTGTGGCCTGGGTCTCTGGTCTCGCTGTTGGCTCGGCTTTGGCTGCTGCAAGGGAGCTGACCTGATGGCTCTGCGTCTGCTGCGGTGGACCTTGGCTTAGGCTGTCTGCGGCTTGGACCTGGCTGTGGTGGCTCGACCGGGACCGGTATGTCACCTTGACTGGCCTGGTTGTGGGAGTTATGTTTAGTGGTGGCCCCCTGGGTCTGAGTCGTTGCCGTCGGACCCGTTGTCGCTTAGCTCGACGTCATCATTGCCCTGGGGCGCTGGGGGATTCTATGTGGTGGAGTTGAGTTCGAGCGCCGTGTCGCCTGATTTCGTGGGTAACGTCTCCAAAACAGACGTCGTAGTACTCTGCCAGGGCCAGTCCAGAGCGGGGCGAAAGCTTCTCGATTCGTCGGATGAGACCTCACCATGACTCGTACGCCGACCTGGAATTCGGTGGGTGGTTGGGCGTCTGGTTCGTAGAGACTGGTTTGGAAATTTTGTTGGCGATCTTGGATGACAGCCTCGTTCGGGTCGTTGTTGTTGCTGTCTTGTCCGGAGAACGGATAGTGCTTGGGGCAGGTGTTGATCCGGCGTTGGTGTCCACGCATCAAAGCGCGAAGAACGTTGCCGGACACTTCGTGATGGCACCGCAATAGGTGTGGCGGGGTGTCGGCCTTGTTTGCGGCTGTAGCACGTTGCGTAAGCCTGCCGTAAACGCATCAATGAGACGTTATTCGGCGGTGGGTGGTTTCTGCCTTGGAGTGGAACGTTGTGCCAAACCAAAAGACAACTCGCTGTCCCTTTCTGAATGCCTTTGTGGGATTGGGGGTGGATATCTGTTTTCCATATTTATGCCTGGTTGCGAGGTCCTTATGGACGCCCTTGTCCACTCGAAGCCCCACATTGGGCGCCATGTCTACGTCTCCGTTTCCTACTGGATTTTTGTTGCGCGATTCTTTCGAAGCCGCGGCTAGTGAGACTCCTGGGAATGCGTAGAACTTCGTATTGCTTTTTTTTGTAAAAAAAAATCACAAAAACTTACGAAGATGGTTTGGTACTGAAATAATAGTTCGATTTATGGTTTTACCGTGGCCAGAGAGTCAGTAGTCGATTCGTATTTCGTATGTGTCTGTCACTATCTAAATTAACTGACAACTGATGACAGCGATGTCGCCGATTTTTTTCGCCGTCTGCGATGATTTTGTGTCTATTTTACATTACATTTAACGCAAAGTTTCGGGTTCGGTGACGATACATTTTTTTCTTACTTGATAAACCAGAAGTAGGTTTGTTAATGGTTATGGATTTTTTTAATAAAAACCACTTTATCAGTGCTGAGATGAGCGGAGTGAAAATGCAAAGGTTACGTTTCAATAACACGTAAAGCTTCTTTAAAGTACTTTGTAGCGAAAGTTTTGATGTTTTTGTACAATATGAGTAGTAAAGAAGAATAAAGATATTGAACGAAATCGTTTCTGTCACAGGTTTCAAAGATTTACCTAATCAAATACAAAATTCTTATTACTATTTTTATTCTCATGGAAACTACATAAAATCTACCGAATATCTTATAAATATATTAATAATATGATATTTATTATGTATTTTTATATACCTAAATACTTAGTACCTATAAGTATTTGTATAATATTCACAATAAGATCAACAATCGAAAAAGTGTATAGTGTTTCTAGAGGATACGAACGTATTTATTACATACATAATTACGCAAAGTAGTTTTGTTGCTTTCAAAATAAGTCAATTTTCAAATTAAATATATTAAAAAAAAGAAATCAAAGTAGAGACTAATAGGCTATTGATTTTCGATCCGCACGACAGAATTACTTCATTATTATTCTTAGGTGTCTAAGCACTAGTGGTCTCACACTGGGGAACAGTATAATATTTGTAATTTTTTTCTGTTCTGTGTCTTCCACATTGCTAACAAAATTAACGTATTCAATCAAAACTTAATAGACAACTAAAACCCGACTACCCGGCTGACTGACAACACAGGAAAGCGTGCGGCATCGGTTTCCCATGCGGTGACGTCACACCCACTGGTTCAACTTATACTCAGCGTGCTAGCTTGTGATTTTTTTTTAATGACTTGTAGACGATATAAAATTCTAATTTTTTGCAGAGAATCTTGAAATTGCCATTATCTAGCGACCGTTAGAGGTAAACGACGAAAAAAAAAAATAAAAAACGGCTTCAAGTCCTTCCTTAACAGTTATTCCTGATTTCCACTATAACAATTTGACGCAAAATACAAGTGGCAAAGTTATCTACATCCGACAGATGAGCCCGTTTAAAAAAATGATGTCAGATTTGTCGTATTTCAACCAAAATCGAACTATTCGATGTCAGTGGAACAGCATTTCGCCAACAAGACCGTCACCATCGAAAGACAATAAAATCATCCTTTTCTATAATTTCTGACACATTCAACCCTCTGTACGTGAGACGGATTAGCCCCCGTCAGAGCAAGCGTGCCCCTGGGGCGACGCCGTCGCGTAACGACGGGGGGAGACGTGCATGAAAGGTTGTCCGCGTTTGTGTCGCCGCTCGTGATGAAAGAGAGGGTCGCCAGGCTTGATGACGATGGCTATCCACGGATATAATCACCGGGAAGACGAGGGACAATCGACAACAAACAGGGATTAAAAGTTACACGCGTTTCATTCCACAGACCCCGCCGCCCCTCTGGCCCTTCCATGAAAATGAGTCATGCAATATGCAGGGGTTCGTTTGAAGATGTATTCTAGCTCCGTGATAGGTTCCTCCCGTAATTAGCTGATGTTATGTTTAATACTGATTTTTTACTTTTTTTATAAGTGCATCCTTTAATTAAGAAAGTGATAATAATTTGTCAATAATTAATTAATAAATTTAATATCTCGGAGATCATAAATTTTAATAATTTATTACCTTACGTCCTCTAACTAGGTATTAAAACGGCACTTTTAATGTATGAACTGCAAGTAGTATATCTTCTATTTAATTATTATTTATTAAATTAATAATTTACAATAGTAATTTTAATCGATGGTACAGATAATAAATATAATGTGCAATATCTGCGGCATTTAAATTCACAGAGCGCAAAAAGTAAATTTCTCGCAGATTAAAAGTGGCACTTTGTTCCACATAACTACAGATTAAAGTAGCAATCTCTACGGCTAGAGATAAAACAGCACATTTAATCATAGTCCAAAGAGTAAACATCATTCGAAAATTAAAAGTAACACCTCTCTTTCCTGAAATTAAATATTAATACGACACTTTTTATTCACGGAATTAAAAGTGACACTTCAAAAGCAAAAAATGGGAATTAAAACAGCCATTTTAAACCATAAGCTGCAAATAGTACATTTACTATTAAGTATTTGTTAATTTTAATTTAAAACAGCAATTTTAATTCACGGAGTGCAAATAATAAATATACAATCTGTCAGGGATTAAAACTGACACTTAGGAAAGTGTGGTAATAGAGTTTAATGTGTCATTTAAATTTACAGATCGCAAAAAGTAAATATGATGTAGATTAAAAGTAGCACTTTATCCTATGTAACTAAATATTAAAGAAGCACTTTTATTCACGGTAACTCGGGATTATAACAGCACTTTTAATCCAAGATTGCAAAAAGTAAATATCCCTAGACGTTTAAAAGTGCACAAAAGTAACTTCTAAACTAGGGATTTAATTGTCAGAGATTATGTGTTCCACTTTACTTCCTAAAATTAGATATTAAAATAGCATTATTAATTCTGCGCCACGGAAAGTATTTACTTTTGTGTAGAGATTAAACTATGGGTTAAAACGTACTTTTATCCCAGGAAATTAAAAAGTGGATATTTCTAATTTAATTTAATTAAAACAGCACTCTCTAATGGATTAAAACCAACACTTGATAGTAGGGAATAATGCACCAGTTAAATTCGAAGAGCGGCAAAAGTAAAACTCAGGTAGATTAAAAATGACACTTTACAACTACAAAATAGCACTTTTACTATCTGTAACTAGGGATTAAAAAAGCACTACTGCAAAGGGTAAATAAATATCACCCTAGATTAATAGTATATTACATACCGAGGTGAAAGTGTTTCATTCTTGTCGAGAGAAAATGATGAACCATTTCTCACAAGAATAAAACTTTTCACCGAGGTTTGTATACTACTTTATTTACAACTACACCTTTTAAATACAAGTGACTGTTTTTGTAAAAAAATAATTACGTGAGAAATTAACATGGTAAAATCCCTGTCTAACCAGATTTCAGATAAAAAAAAGGTCAAGTTGGCATTTTGATAATGGTTACTATGGCACTAAAGAAGTTTGTATAACTTAAATTAGTTGCATTTTGATAGATTGTCATCAAAATAGTGTTTTCGAATACAATGAGCGATTCAGAAGAAATTATTTGTACTTCTCCTCAACTGAGAGAAGCCGCTGAATGTTTTGGAAAAAGATTTGGTACCTAGGAAGAGTCGTGCAAGGTTTTTTGAAACAAACATTTTCGTTATTCAATGAATGTTGACATTTACCTCAGTTAAAGTGACATTTGTGTGGGTGGAAAGTAATCACTTTCCACCCTGGTAAATGTCACTTTCCATCTGGATATATGTCAAAACCAGAAATATTTTTCTTTCAAACTTACTGTAAGTTTGAAATATCAACATTACATATAATATGGTTGTAAATAAATTACTTTAATTCCTGCCGAGGACGAATTTGCGCCCGAGCGGAGCGAGGGCTGGTAATAGAGTCCGAGACTGGTAAATTATACTTAACTGCTGCGTGGTGTATAATAACATTTTATCTGCTCCCACAGTTCTTTATGGTTCATGAAATAAAGATTAGGTTTTATTTTTTGACATTTCTTAATCAATTCAATTTGACATTATTCGAAATCTTGCAAAGTCGCCTTGGTTGTTTGGATTTTGTGGTTTCTAAGGTGTTGTTTATAAACAAAGCTACATAAAAGTTGCAGTTTTGCTAGTTTTGAATTATTATTTCTAAATGAGTGATTTTCAAATAGAAAATGCAGCAAATGCTGCCTGCGAATTTTTATTGCCCGAGAAGTCGAAAGTGCGCTACGGACGAGTATATAGACATTTCAAAGAATGGTGCCAGAACAAAACTACTGGTGTTTTTGAAATGTCACTGCTAGCATATTTCATAGAGAAGTCAAGAACTTGATTGAAATGATGACGTCAACTATTTTCATACAGAAGAGCGTGGATATATCAAAATATCCCAAGCTGAGAACATTTTTGAAAAATAAGAATGAAGGCCATACACCTAAAAAGTCAAACTGTTTTACAAGAGAACAAGTCAACGATTTTCTCGTTCAGGCACCCGATAACACATATTTGCTAATGAAGGTAGTGACGGTCTTAGGCATTGCAGGAGCATGCCGTTCTGATGCCTAAAAATTCCCAAGAAATATATCAAGATTAGAATGGAAATTAAAACTGAAATTTCACGTTTTTTTATGCGCTATCAAGCAGATTGCACAGTTTTTGAAACTATAACATCCTGAAACATATACAGGCCATTCATTCCGAAGAACATCGGCAACGTTACTGGCTAATACAAGAGCTGATGTATTAGCAATCAATAGACATGGTGGGTGGAACTCAGCCACAATTGCAGAAAGTTATGTTGCTGACACTCTAAGTAACAAAAATGAAATAGCCAACACGATTCTTAACAATGACTGCAGGTTCTAGTAGTACGTCGCATCATGCTGTTTTAATGGATCAGTCAGATAATACTGAGCCTCCGGTGACTGAAATGGAGTGGTCAAGTCATTTTGAGAAAAAGGTGACAATTAGTAAACGCGAGGGATCCAGATAATATAAATGTTACTAAATGTAATAACTGTACAATTACTATAAATGTTCATTCATAACAATTAATAAAATATAATGTTCATCAAATATTTCTATTTATTTGTTCATAAAATATGTATTTATAACTCGAAATCGCTTTTTTCCCAAGGGGGGTAAGTTATGTATTTATTAATAGTCTATTTACTATAGTGGGAGCAGATAAACATTTTTAATCATACATGTACACTTTTAGTCTATTTTGTGTAAAAAAATAATTATTGTGTGATTAATTGGTGATTAAAAGTGACACTATCAGACGAAATAGATACTAAACCTGCATTTTTTGTTACTAAGGACGGGCAGGGTGATTTTTATAGCTGTCTAGCAGTGGTAGTTTTCACTTGAGGTAAGAAACATAAGGATAACCAAACAAAAATTATAAGGATGTAAGACAACGAGGACCTTGTTATGAATATTGCCTTTCGCCGGCAGCGCCAGCGTTGCGATTCATTGCCATCCCATGGTGTAACAAACTTGCGGTCAACTTGTTATACAAGGACAACCGAACGCCGGCAGCTGGCCGACGCCGCCGTTTTCGCATCAATTTCGGATTTAACAACACTTAGTGTACAATAGTTCATTGCCGTCGACGAGATACACCCATTATACATCGGGGGTGTGGTGTATCGATTGCTGTTACAAGGGAAATTCGGTACGAAACCGAGACCTCCTTTGTTTCTGGGGATCCATTTTTTTTCTTAATTACTTCGCTGGGATATAATAGGAACCCGTCAGACACTGTTCGAGGGTAATCTCAGGTTACCGAATTATATTTTAATATGAGTTCTGATTAAATATTCTGTTACACTTGTTCGATAGCAGCGGACTGGAGCTCCGACGTGAATGAGGTTCCACGCTAACGTAAATTAACTGATTTTACCGACAAAAAAGTGTAATTTACTTACATAGGTACTTCGCTGTTTTTGTAATTAACTTGGATTTCTCGGAATAAATATATTACCTAAGATTATGTTTTTTTATTCTATTGCAGATGTACTAAACTAATTAAAACAAATTCAAAATGTTTTTTAAAGAATCTAGGTATGGAAAAGGTATCTAACACCATAAACAAGATTTCTATGTTAGACTAGAAGGGATCTGTTTCAAAACACCCATGTATGGATGTTTTATATAGTATCGCTAATTTTTGTCTTAATGGCTCCAAAATGATATAACAAAACATAATTTCATTATGCGCGCGCTTCAAAACGTGTGCTAAATTTATTATTAAACAAATAGTGAAAAAAATGGAAAAAATTCCATTTTTTTTTCTCTTTTTTCAACACAGTTCAAAAACTATTCATTTTAGAGAAAAATTGAGGAGGAAAAAAGATTCGTAATTAAATTTTATACATGATATACTTATTTTCAAATAAAAAATAGAACATAATTATTGCAAATATAGCAAATACAACAAAAAAAAGTAAAAAAATTACAATATTTTTGCGATTTTTTCTTAAATACTTATAGGTAGGATCTTCATACTTGGCCAAAAAAATATTTTTGATATAATAAAACAACACACCAATTTTCGTTAAAATCGGTCCGATAGTTTTCGAGTAATAATTTTGCAGTCTAGATTTTTGAAAAAAAATTGAAATTTTTGCAAATTGAACTGAGCCTAAATTAAGACTTCTAGATAATTGAAAATTTTTTCACATAAAAAAGGCCACTCAAACTTTAGAATGCGTCCAGAAAAATTGAAATCCGTTAATTAGGAGAGCCGAGGTAATTGTTTAAAGATATGCGTAATTTTTATTCTTATATACAAATAGAATAACTTTATAAATTCATTATAATTATTATTATTTTTTAAATTATGCTTTTAAAATACTCGGAAACACGCTTCTTTAAAAAAAAACGAGGTGATTCGTTAATTGGTTCCAGAGTTATAGTTCATTAAAGTTGACCGGCATTTGTGGCGTAACTACGAGGTCTGGAGGGCTGTTTTTTAAACAAATACCTTTGTCATTCCGAGTACTTTCCGGGAGTGAATTTGCAAAACTTGCGCCCTTGTGCAACCCATATAAAATGTCGATTAAAACTATTGGAGCATGAAATTCAGGTATTTTTATATTTGAAAATAGGTCTATCCTGTATAAAATTTAATTACGAATCTTTTTTTCCTCTTCAATTTTTCTCTAAAATGAATAGTTTTTGAACTGTGTTGAAGAAAAGAGAAAAAAAAATGGAATTTTTTCCAATTTTTTCACTATTTGTTTAATAATAAGTTTAGCACACGTTTTGAAGCGCGCGCATAGTGAAATTATGTTTTATTATATCATTTTGGAGCCATTAAGGCAAAAATTAGCGATACTATATAAAGCATCCACGCCAAAACAGATTCCGCCTGGTCTAACTGCGATATTACTTGAAGCAATTACTCTATGAACAACATGCTTCAATTAGCATTGAATTACACCAGCAATATCTAATAAACACCTACAGAGCCTTCATAAATGACTGCAAACCACGTGACCGCCGACTTAGGTAACCAACATTGCACAATTGGCACTGTCAACTAAAAATCCATAATTCGTCAATAAAATGTTATGTTTTAACGTAATCTTGATTTTACTACACTGTAAGAGAAATTGGACTTATTTTCACTCAATTTCACTCAATAATGTATCAATTTCTGTCCACCCGATTGAGTTAAATTTTCCCCTATTAGTATGAGTACAACTAAAATTTTATGTGTGAAACTATCAGTTCAAATATTATCAAAAATGTATAAAATTATCAAAATGTCCAATATACTGAAAATGTAAATGTTAATTATCAACAATTACTGAAAAATTCATTGCTGCAAGTCATTTTTTACTTTTTGCATTTTTGAGCATGTTTTTGAACTGTGATTACAAATTTTTTTATTTCACCAAGAAATATATGTCAAAACGAAAAAAATTATTACCGGCAGAACTCTGTACGATGATTTTTTTAAGTAGAATTTTTCTTTGAAAAAAAAGTGTTTCAGGCCGAAAAAAATGAATATCTCAGAAACTTCTTGATTCTTTTATCTAAAAAAATTTAAGGTTATTTAAGACAGAGAAAGGTATACTTTCACAGTTTCGTTAAAATTAAATTATTTTTGCGGAAATGAGAAATAAAAAACGAAAAATCAGAAAAAACCTGTTTCTCGCATGTTAAAAAATGACCTCTACAAAAGTTGCAGACTTTTACATGTTCTACAACTTTTGTATTAGATACTTTTTTGTCTGACGTCAACTTTCGCCAAAAATCCCAATAATACAATTTTTCATAACTTTTCCATCCCCCAAATCAACCCTCCTCACGCATTTATTATTTTTTTTCGTTTATTATAAGCCCCTTTACCATTTCCACTTATAAAAGTCCAGGTAACAATTTTCTTTTTTTTTCCCTCTAAATGAGTTATTTTGATCGGTCTATTAGGAAATAAGTCAGTCGCTATCTTGTTTGTAGAAAATTAGTTCTGTTTTATGAGAGAAATGAAAAAAATAATTTTAATAAAGTATCTTTTAAATTAAATTAACAGTATACCGCCACTGGATTTTCTCGCAAGGAACTAAGTCTGCTGATACGAGTGATAAAACTAAAGGAATTTCTTACAAATTTTTGTAATATAATGTCATGCCATAAATCTTATTAATTATTCTTGGCAAAAACGTTGTTATTATTTTTTCTTTCTTATAGTTGCTCTATATTTTAATTTGCTTGTAACAGCTGCCAAAAAAATCGTAAAGGGGATTTCTTTTATCTGACAGAGACTAGAAAAACGTCAGCAGTTGTTTTAGAGTTTGTATGGAAATGATGACCATTTAAATTTAAATTGAAATATTATTTACTTTGTACTCCATTACAGATCTAAAGAATTTTTATCAAACAGTATTGGTGTAATTTTAAACTTTGATAAACACACGGAAGCTGCGGAAAGTTTTTCTTATAAGCCATACGTTCTTCTGTATTATTTATGGTGTTTATCATAATTCTCCACCACCGTTCAAAATAAAATTATTGTTTAACTGAAGTTTAGTTTAGATTCTATCTCTTTGTGCGGTGTAATACTTGGCCAACTTTACCAACCACGTAGATAACATTCTTCGCTATCAAGTTATTTTGGATTTTCCTTATACAACAGAAATTATAAATTAATTTGATTTAAAAGCTATATAGATACCTATATAGTTACTAATGATTAATTCATTTATGTGCATTGTCTATGCTAGAAAAGTATATAAATAAATTTTCTATTTATTTTACCAACATAGAAAATATTATATTTTGTATTACCCCTGACAAAGTCTGCTTAATTTGTCAGATATAAAAATATGCTACAAATTATTTTTAATATAAAGAATGCTTCCCAAAATGCCAAAATTTTAACTTAATTCTTTTTGTTATGGATACAATTCCGATCCGAGGAACACCATACGTTTATATTAAATGCAAAAAGGATTAGCTATTTCATTGCTGTTTAACTCATATAATTAATGAGTAACCTGTGTCACGAATTAATATTCAAAAATACTCTCCTCTTTTTCAAATGTGTGACAAATACAATACAATTTGTTTCAAAATCAATTTGATATTTTTAATTGTAATATAGCCATCATTAAAAGCTACATTTGCAAATTAATAATTATTTATTGTATGTATACACAAGAATGTTTAATATTCTTAAGTGGATAAAAGGCAATTAAAACACGAATGGAATGCAACGTTTTATCTATAATCACATCACAATCATATTTGTAGAATCAGAATTATTGGAATTACTGAATAAAACCTGGTAGGTTTTGTTATACCTACTGGTTGCTATGGTACTTTGTTTATTATCAATTATTTATTACAGTTCTATCTAAATTTGGTAAAAATGCAAGAAAGTAATTGTGTTCCTGTGGCTGTTTTTGAAGAAGCTCAAGAAGCAATTTTCCATTTATTGCCAGCGAAAGCCAGGGAAAATGAACATTACGAAAAAGTATTCGCCGAATTTAACGAATGGAGGGAAAACGGAGAGTAATGACAATAAATGAAGATGTTAGATGCTTTCGTATTTTTTAAATCTGAAGAAAAAATATGCAATTTCATCTATGTGGTCGAAGTATTCGCTGTTGAAGGCTACTTTAAAGGTCTACAAAAATATAGATATTGGAAAATATACCAAGCTTACTGCTTATGTGAAGAGTGAATCGCGAGGATGTAAAGCAAAAAAAGCTGCAGTATTGGAAAGAGCACATATTGAAGAATTTTTTTACTGGGGCTTACGATAAAGAATATTTAATGATTAAAGTATCTTTACCTTTTACATGTTAGGTATATAGTGAACTTTGAATTATTTTAGGTTGCACTAATAATGGGGTGCTTGTCGATGTTGCGAATTCACAAATTTGAAAATTAGTCACTTACAGGACGTCGGCAGTTACCTACTTGTTTCAATACCTGACACCAAGACGGCCATTTCAAGAAAATTTACAATCATAGAAGGTTTTTGCGTGGATGCTGTTGAAATATGCAGAAAATATGCGACCAATACGCCTAACACAAGACAGATTCCTTTTAAGATACATCAATCAAAAATGTACTTCTCAGTCTGTTGGAATCAATACATTTGCAAAGCTACCCTCAATAGTTACTTCATCCCTGGATATCGCAAATCCAGAAGCATATAACTGGCCATTGTATGAGGCGCACTTCAACAATAACATTATTGCCCAATAAAGGTGCTGATCTTAGGACCATCAAACGGCATAGTGGATGAAAGAGCTCCTCTGTAGTAGGAAGTTATGTGAGAAGTCTATATCTAACAAACTTGATATTGCAAGGAAAATCCAAGGAAAATATGTGTTCCTTGCAAGAAGAGACATCCGTAACTTGTGCAAATTCTTCACAAACTTCGACAGATGTTGTGTGTTCCGAAAATTATGACAATAATGCTACAAGGGTTGTTATTAACGGAAAGGATGTTAAATGTGATAAAACAAAAAACGAAATGTCTATTATTATAAATGTAAATGGTAATGTGACGCACTTTTCCTCTCTCTATGGATCGTTCGGTGTAAATTTTATTACTTTTAACTATGGTGTGTACACCCCCTGTAATTTAATTTTTCGGAACGGTCTTCTATTCCTCGGACTGGACTCTAAACGGTAATGTTATTTAATAACTTATATAGCCGGTTTTATTCTCGGGCGCCAGTTTCCCTAAATTTGACGTGGGGGAAACTCCACGTATCCCTTACCCTCGGTTTAGAGTAAAGTGCACAGGTAGCTACAGTGAAGAAAATTAATTCCAGGGGTCAATGAATTTCTTTTAGGAGAAAACGGCAGAGAGTTCGGCAGAGAGTAGTTTTCTCAGTGTAGTTTTATTTTAAATATGAAATTTAACGGGAGCTCTACAAAACGATATCAGCGTTTTTGCTGGTTCGGAATGTTATCGTTTTACCTCGACGGTGAAAGAAATAAACCTATTAAGTTTTACTAGATTTATTCACACAGGGAAAATATTAATACTTATTACAAATACATATAGTGTCAATTTTTATTCCTACCCACTACTAAACGACTGAAATTATTTACAAGTTTATTAACAATAATTATATACAAAATCAGTGTGAAAGAGACAAAATTAAAAAGTTATGATTCTGGGTTTTTTAC
>NW_019416352.1:22657-76676 GCF_000390285.2 Anoplophora glabripennis | reverse complement strand
GCTCAACCTTTCTGGGGATGCTTCATTCTTAAGGTGGAAGAGTTATAGTGCAAATTCTCATGTAATACAAGAAAATACGGGTGCATCGTTGCTAAGAAAATAAACTGGACAGTTTTGGGAGCGATTTGTCATCATTTTTAATGCTTAAAAGTATGTTTTATGTATGTTTACATTAGAACCTTAGCTTGTAATTACAGTTATCCAATAAAATTTCTGAAAACTTAATGTCATATGTTTTTAACTCATACAGAGTATACAACAGTTTAATACATTTATTATTATAAAACTTATAACCAGTACTAGATGTTCTAATAACGATATGGAACACTTTAATAACAGTTATTGCTATTATTTCGTAAAGGGTATAAAAAACGTTGTATACTAGTTATACAATAATTTAATAAAGAATAAGGTTTATAGTCACTATACAACTTGTGCTAGCAATACGCGTTTTATATCCAATATTCACCTGTTTAACTGTCACATATAGTATACAATGGTCTTGTAATGGTATATATAATTCTAATAAAGAATAAAACGCATTTCTTTCAGTGTAAAACTACGTTTTTGTACATTTAACGAAAAGCAAATTTTTTAACAAGATTGACATTTTTTCACAAAATGGAAAAGTTTTCTCCTTTTACAACTTCATCCGTTGACGTACAGTATACTACGGTTTATTGTACAATGTATTTTTATATTCTGGATAATTGGATATGTAGCCCAATCAAGAGATTTCCCTATTTCAAAATTCCGAAATGTCAGCCATTTTGTAGGTTTCGATCCCCAAATAATTCAGGGATTCCAAAATCAAAATGTTTTATCTCAAAATCCCGACATTGATTCCCCATCCCTGAGCTCCCTAGTTCTGGGCCCAACCTAGCTTTTTTCTGGAGGTATGGGAATGGCAAAATATCTTAATAAACCTCGACGATTATTATTGAAAGAAGCGTCCGCATCTGCGGGTTACTATGTAGCCGACATAAAAATCAAATTAAACCGAAATCGCTGTAAAACGTAATACTTGGACTAGAGAATCCCATTTCTTGTGACAGAGTGTCGAATAAAGTAATCCCTGGCTGCTGGAAGGCGTGAAAGAAAATCCGGAAAAGTCACACGAAACTCATGCTCGGATCTTCGGCGATCCGGAGAGGAGCGGAACGGCCCTTTCACGAAATCCGAGCTCGGCTGTAAATATTTTTTACAGTTGTCGCACTGTTAAGCAGTTTTAAAGTTTTCCGAAGTACTTTTTTGTGTAACGGGTTTCCTTAACAGCTGTCATCGTTCGGCGGGGACCGAAAAAAACCGTAAAAGTAAACGACGCCCTTCGCGCTTTTTGCTCATCTGCGAACATTAAAAATCTAAAGCGGTCCGTACACGATCAAACTAATTTGACTGTCTTCAACGCCATTTTCAGAAAAAAATAAGTTGATTTTAAAAAGTACAAGGTTAACTTTTTCTACTGGTTGTGAGCGTTAGAAGCCTGGACAGTGATCCATACATATGCAAACTATGAGGCAACTTCTTTATCCGTTTTATACAGAAAAAAGTAATCTAAACCTCAATTTTTAATACAAAAATATCAAAATTTATAGTATAAATTTACGTAATACGTATAAAATTTAAAGGGACCCGCATACACATTGGAGAAAAAAACTCTTTATAGTTATACAAGTACCTGCGTTCTAAAACGAAATACTATTTGATACTGTATAAAATATCTAAAGCCGTGAAAAAATATTATAAAGACAAAAAAGTATGACAAAGACAAATATATAAGACAAACGAAAGTGTATAGGTACAGGCTGCTTAAAAGGCCATATATTTTTATTTTGTCTTATTTATTAAATTTCGAATTCACACTTGAAATTTGAGACCTACAAATTTTGAGTTTAAACATAATTTTGAATTTAAACTGGAATTTTCTAGTTCAATTTCAGGTTCAAAATCGAATTTAAATTCTAACTTGAAATTTCGTGTTTACATCTAAAATTTTGTTTGAACTTTTTTGAATTTGGAATTTCCAGCTTAATATGCGAAACTTGGAGTTTGAAGTTAAAATTTCGATTTGGAGTTCAAATTTAAAATTTTGTCCTTAGACTTCAAATGTTTCAAACTCGAAATTTGTTATATCAAACCATAAATTTCAAGTTCAATCTTGAAATTTCAAATTCAAATAATAAATTTCATATTCGAACTATAAATTTCAAGTTCTATTTTAAAATTCCAAATTCGAAATTTCGCGTCTGACAATCAAAATTTCTAGTTTGAACCCGAAATTCTAAATTTGAATTCGTAATTTGATAAATAATAAATATACATACATATAACCGAAAATAAGAAATTTATTTTAGTTCCGGAAATTGGAGTTGTTAGGTCCCTCGAATAACTTCAAATTGTAGTTAGAACTGTTAGTTCAAATCTTTCTATATAGATGGCGAGGCGATACTAAAAAATTTGTTGATCCCTGGAAAGTAGAAAGTCCATCTGAAAGATCGTTAAATTTTGAGTAATTTTTGTAATACAAAGTTTTTCCCTATATTTCGTTGTTTTCGAGATATGTCGACTTCAATATGCAATGTTGATATAACAGGAAAATCTATTATTTTATTTAATTCACACTGAGACAAAATATTCTTTTAAAATATTGTTATAATGGCTTTATTCACATTACACACTAACTAAAAAACAATAAACTATAAAAACAAACAAACGAATGGTCAACTACAGGAAAAGAAGTTGTACAATGGTAAATTTTATGAGGGGCAGACGAATCGTATTTTATCAAATGTTATTAAAAAATGCAGTCATAGGTGGCTCATGTAACTTATTTAAAATAAAACATGTATGACAGATGACACATATTAGTTTTCCAATAATTACAGTTTTATCAGCTTGCATCTTTCAATTTAATTATATTAGTTTTAAGATTTACCATTGTACAATTTTTTTCTGTAGTTGATCATTTATCTTTTTATAATTTATTGTGTGCTGGATAGTATGTAGTGTGAATAAAGTCATTATAACAATATTTTAAAAGAATATATTGTCCGTGTGATTTAGATAAAATAATAAATTTTCCTGTTACATCGTACATTGCATTGTATTGAAATCGACATGTCTCGAAAACAAGTAAATATTGGGAAAAACTGTATATTACAAAAATTACTCAAAATTTAACGATCTTTCAGATGGACAGCATTTACACGTCCCAGGGTTTAACAATTTTTTTAATATCGCCACGCTATCTATACAGAAAAATTTGAACCAACAGAACTGCAATTTGAAATTATTCCAGGGACCTAACAATCCCAGTTTCCGGAACTAAAATACATTTCTTCATTTCGGCAGCGATATTGGCAGCCGGAGTGTTAAATGGCACACCCTGTATACAAGATATTTTATTGTTCTACTTGCACTGATTTGCATTTTAAATTATTGTTAGATTAAGATGCAATATTTTGGTGAAATATTTCTACATTAAATTATCTAACTAGAAAATTGTATATTTCTACAAAATATGTAGGGTATGGTATATTACACTTAATAAATCAGAATTAATGATATAATGGCTATAAAAATTCGTGTCTGATTAATCAGTAAAATAAACTTGGTACTTTTCTTAACCTTGATGATTTCTGATTCATTTGACTTACATATGTCCAGTTTGTGCAAAGAAAAATATATTAAAACTTAATTTTTATCTAATAATATTGTGTGAAGCAGCTACTCTGCAGACAACAGCTCCGTAGATGCTCCGCCTAATGCTTTTTGCTAATAAGCGTTGCATAATAACAAAAATTAACCAAATAAATAATTTAAAATGAGAATATTGAAATAACGTTCTTTTTCTTATATATCTCAGTTTTCAATGAACAGGCTTAAACTGAACGAAAATAAATTAAATAACACGCATATTTTTTGTTAAAAAGCGTAATGAAATTTTCCCCTATATCTATAGGTAAGTAAAATATAACGATTTTTAAATTTTAAGAACTTGAAAACAATACAATCAAATTAATACTATTATTTCTTTTACCTCATATTGTCAGACAATCTCCTGGATTTGCTCGCGAGTGTGCGGACCGCCTAACCGTCCCCAAAGCGGGGGACCCTCGCCCGGGCGTGTTTTTTCGAGGGGCGTGCCGTTGACATTTAAAATAAAGCGCCGGCAGTCCGATGACAATCTCCATTTTCACGATGACGGATTCAGCGGGGACAATTAGCAGGGCCCCGGCTTTGATCAACCAAGTCGGACGCTGACAAGATAATTAAGCACCTTTGCCGGGATGCGCCGCGCCGGCAAATACGGTTTTGTTTCCAGCGGGATAAATTAACTATCAAGTGTTGTCGCCGATGATATGACATCAACGGGAACGCTGGAGGACGCTACTGGAGTAACCCGTGCGTGTACGACACCCGTTCGGCTTACAGTCCTCATCTAAATAATTATAATTCTGTTTAAAACATAATTAAAATCCTCTGGGCACATATGTGTGTTTAATAAAACAAAAAATCTAACCATTAACGAATCGTATAATGTAGATAACTTACTTAGGATTAGTTTTTTAAAATACAGAATACAGAGTCCTTTTTTGAAATTATATCTAAAGTCATAACATAACATAAAAAGCCGGGACTGATATAGGACACTGTGCAGTGTGCAGACATAAAATAATGACATGACATGAAATAATAAGCAATTTTTTATCTTTTAATAAGTGTTGTTGTAATATACAAAATACCGCAACGCTTTTCTCGAAAATCATGTACACAGTATTACCAAAAATCATTGTGGGATAGGAATAGCGAGAAAATAAAAAGGTCTTAAGTAAGTAGGGATGTCAGAACTGAGCCACGTGATATAGGCGTACGCATCATGTTAAGCGCAATAAAATAAATTACGTAGAAAATATGCAATAAATTAGTACAATCTATAACAATGTATTCAAACCTCATCCTAAGCAACACTACACTAACGTGTTGTGAACCTGAAAAGCATTCTAAGTGTAAGTTTATGTTGGAGCGGCACGCCAAGCCACGATAAAAGCCACGGGCCGAGCTATACGCTAAGCGCCTAGACAAATGCTACGAGGAGTGCGACAGGTGTACATGTTGGAGCGAAGCGGCAGGTACTCTTCTGGTCTATAAATATCAGTTTTGTAACGTCTTGGCTCCAGTTTTAAGCTGAACTTCATATCAATATGTACACCGACTCGTCGTCTTCATCTGATGATGAAATNTATAAGGAAAGACCAATGTGCTCTGCTTGCGAGAAAATGACAGAACGTTGCATTTTTTAATGTTTAAATTGAGATGATTCAACTTGCACCAGTCATTAATTCGTTCTAAATTATTCTGCAACAGTTCACCATGATCAACGTTAGATACTGACCGGTAGATTTTCATGTCATCAGCATATAGTAGGTACTTAACATCGAGACAGGAAGATATATCGTTTATATAAATGTTAAATAACAAAGGACCCAAGATGGACCCCTGAGGAACCCCAGATAGTGCTATAAATTGAGATGAGCTAAATCCTTGACATTGTACAAATTGAAGTCTGCCGTGAAGGTAAGACTTAAATAGTTGACACAACTTACCAGAATGTAAATAAGAGAATAAGATATATAATAAGAGAATAAGAATAAGACACAGTATTACCAAAAATCATTGTGGGATAGGAATAGCGAGAAAATAAAAAGGTCTTAAGTAAGTAGGGATGTCAGAACTGAGCCACGTGATATAGGCGTACGCATCATGTTAAGCGCAATAAAATAAATTACATAGAAAATATGCAATAAATTAGTACAATTTATAACAATGTATTCAAAACTCATCCTAAGCAACACTAGACTAACGTGATGTGAACCTGAAAAGCATTCTAAGGCAGCTGCTCGCGCATATTTCGGTTGACCCGCTTGGCACCCCATTGAATTGCGGCTTTCTCTGACAGTCCTATTAATAAGCAATTTTATGAAGAAATTTAAAAATCGCATCGTCTAAAAATGCTTATTTTTTAACTGTTATTTTCCAATTTCGTACACCTGCAAACTATAAAGTTATTGATCTCCCGTTTAGAATGGACAATTTTTTTGGCTAGCTTATTCAAAACCGTGAAAAATATTGACAATTCGAGTTAGGGGATGATTGAGGGCTCATTCAATTGGGGAAGACAACTTGGAAACTGTGCATAAAAATATTCACATATAAACAATTCCAAAAGTTATAAGCAAATAAAGATTAAAAAATGGCGTTAAGTTTTTTGCTAATAACTTGAAAAAGATAAGCGTTAGCGTCAATCTGAAAAAAGATCCTAAAAGAACAGGAAATTTCCTACAACCCGGTCAAAGGAGCTCATAAAATAGGAGTAAGCTTACAATAATTCGCATAAAGCTGAATATTGGTACGAAAGTTGGGAACACCATTGTAAATGAAATGGGACAAGTCACCATCGATCCCATATCTGCAAAAAAAATTTATTCAAGGTCATAGTTCGCAAATATGGGTTTTTTGCATTTTTCAGCCAAATGGTAAGTTTTATCATAAAAATAGGCCTGTTCCACGATCTATTGTGGTCCTAATTAATTAAATAATACTGTATTAAATAAAAAATGCTACTATTGGAAATGATGAAAGCGGTGTGGATTATGAGTAATTGGGGATAACTATTCGTCTGATTGATAACTATCTAATGGAACTTCAAACGTAATGTCTTCTTCTCTTTCTTCTTCTTCTTCTTGCTGGATACAAGTAAATTGTTGTAACAGCGATGCATCAGATCTCTCCTCGCGGATATCGTAAGAATCCTCTTCTGATGCCGATTCAATATTAGAGCACGACTGGCCTTGACAACTGGTAGATGCTAATGAACAAAACAATCCAACTTTTTTGCAGACACACTTAGTACTACACCCCTTTTTGAAATTGCAAAAAATTGTATTGAGCAGTTTTTCCGGTGCAGGTGGGAGTAAAGTCTGGATTGGTTCCAATGAATGTCAATTAACTTCC
Organism: Anoplophora glabripennis; assembly: GCF_000390285.2. Lineage (NCBI taxonomy): Eukaryota > Metazoa > Arthropoda > Insecta > Coleoptera > Cerambycidae > Anoplophora > Anoplophora glabripennis. The sequence goes on along the minus strand of NW_019416352.1, from coordinate 69,662 downwards.
AAACCCAGTCTCCTGGGTCCGGTTGATTACCAAACCACACGTGAACTTGATAATATACCCGAAATACTCGTTTATTGTTGCGAGTATTTTTTACAAAAGATAAGTATCGAAACTTATCTAAGCAGGTAATTTTTTTTGGAGCTCCATATACAGAAAGAAGTAAGCGAATTTCGTTGGTGATTACAGCTTGTGGAGTACAGTTATATTCTTTAAAAACTTTAGCATAATTAACAAAATATTATTTTTTAACAATTTGAAAACTGTTGTTTTACTCATAATTCACACCGCTTTCATAATTTCCAATAGTACTATTTTTTATTTAATCCTATATTATTTAATTAAACAGGACCACATTAGATCGTGGAATAGGCCTACCGGGAAAGCCACGTTAAAAAAAATGCGTCAAGTACACTACCTCACAGGTGGCGTGGAAACGTGCGCATATTATGGACAAATCAATTTTTTCAACTTTTTGAATCGCTGTATCTCAGACGGTGATTCTTAGGAAAAAAGTGTAAAAACAATTTTTGTAGATAATTACATGATTGTTATGATAAAACTTATCGTTTGGCTAAAAAAAATGCAAGGAACCCATATTTGCGAACTTTGACCTTGAATAATTTTTTTTTTGCATATGTGGGATCGTAGGGGACCTTTCACATTTCATTTATAATGTTGTTCCCAACATTCGTACCAATTTTCAGCTTTATGCGAATTATTGTAACCTTGAATGTCTATTTTCACCGGGCTACTACAAAAATCTTTAGCGTCATTATTTATAATTTTAATTTAATGTTGAAGAAAGCGTCAAATGCAATGCACGGACGGCAGCGGCGGTGGCGCCGTGAAATCTACCTTAAGACAAAAATTTCAAACGATTATTATTATTATTATTATTAAAAGATTATTAGTATTGTTTAGACACCAGAATAAAAAAAACCGTCAAGAAAAAATTTTTTCATCGATTTTCAAGTCAGTTATGGAAAGTGTAAGACATTAAATCAGTTCACAGTGTTTGAACAATGGTGCGTTATTGAAAAAGTAGTCTTCCAAGTACGTACACACCCCATAGAACTCCTCGTTCGTAGAATGCTGTTATTGTGGCAGTATCTACTGACTACATCTGGAGTCTATCTAGAACTATTGTCTATATTCACACGCGTGAGGGAGCATCACTTCCTCACAGATTCGTATTTATCCACGCCGCCACCTAAAGACTCTTCGTCTTTATCGTAAAACAAACAGCGAGGGGTTAGAGCGCGCAACGCCCTTATGCACCCCTCGCCATTTATTTATATAAGTATAGGCGACAAGGCTAGGAATGTAGTGGTTCTTATATTATATCCCTGCGAATGACAGTTCTCTTTATCGTGACAGCATGTAATTTAAACGGGGAATAGAGAGAAGCGTCGGTTGTGGAAGTTTTGGAACAAAGTTTCCGCTCCAAGGCAAGGAAATAGAGTCAACTGTGTACGACGGTAAAAATCCCGGGAGTAAGAGTGTCGCGAATGTAAAAAGTATTTCAATTTTGATGGAATTGATTGGGCTACTTTTTAGATAAATCAATTTGAGGAAAAAAGTGCCAGAAATTTACGTTATTGCAAATTATCTAAGTGCACTATAAAAAAATTTCAAATTTCATTCCATTTTACTCAATAATGTATCAATTTCCGTCCACACCCGATTGAGAGAAATTTTCGCTCTATTAGTATGGGTACAACTGAATGAAACCATTGCATCAGAAATGAGTGAGTTTTACTCAAATCCAAGTTACTTCTAACTATCAATCGAGCTACTTTTGACTGTATTCTGAGTATTAAAACCAATTTAAAGTTGACTTTTTCTCTAATATGATTTAAATTTAACTATTATTGAGTCATTTTTTACTCAGATTTGGTTTTTAATCAACTAAATATTGAATACAAAAATAAATCAATCATAAATGATTAATTAAGATACAGTGTTGAAATTAATTCACTTCGCGGGGCCTCCTTCTGTCCTGGCTGAGAACCGCCAGCTGAGACTCGCTGCCGCCGGTTAAGACCTGTTCTCCAGGCGATCACGGTTTTCTGGAGTATGAGATGAGATAAGTGAGATGTATGATCTTTTGGCCAACCGTTGCTATTTTTTAACGAAAAACAAACTTGAAGAGATATTTTAAAATATCAAGCACTCAAGCGTTGGTGGTCAACGTTAAATAGTTGTTAATAAATAACAAATTTTCTGATTTCCATTTTGACACGCGTGTCAAACGTAATGGGGTCTTGGCTGGGAAATATTCCACTAGAAACAGAAGCTGCATCTTTGAAATTACTTCCAACAAAATTTAAAGAAATTTACGATAAGGAATATTCGTTATTCAAATATTAGAAGACGGAAAAATACAGTACAAACGGAAGATTAATGATCAAATTACTGTTAATACTTTATTTAATCATGAAAATACAACTTTTCGACTATGTGGACATAGAATTCACTTCAAAATATTATCAAATATCACCAGTTGACCGTTTTTTATAAAATATAAAGAGTCACATTCTACATTATACATACCCAAAAAATCATCTGTTTCTTTTTCAAGAGAAGGAATCAACAAATTTCTTGTAGACACATCAGATGATTTAGGTTTGATTGATGAAGAAACGTTTTTCACTTAATTTAAGTTGTTTTTACTAAATCATTGTTTTATTGTTAGATGGTTTCTGTTTTTGGAATATATACCATTCAACACTTTCTGAAAAAATACCTGTAAATATTGCCAGATTCCTGAAACTAAAAAATCTAGAAACATATACCGGTTATTATTTTCGCAAATCAGTAGCTACTTAGCAGATTGTGAAGTAGACGTCACTACTTTGAAACGTTTTGAATGCTACTACCTCTTCTAGTGCTTATCCTGCGGTTGCAGTGGCAAATATTCATAGAATAATGTCTCACAAAGAAAATAAGCCCCTTGTGATAATTTTGGTAGTGGAATCCAATTTCACAACGCAATTTTCATTTTAATATAACTACTAATAAATAGTTCGTGTGGTGTTGTTTTCTTTTTTAAATTATAAGTATATTCTATTTCACTAGTGACTAAAAAAATAGTCAGTAGTAATTGAAATTTGATTTTAGTCGCTGAAAACCATTTTTACCACTATGTTATAGTCTTATTTAAGTTTTTCAAAAAATATTCCAAAATCTAAAATAATAAAGGCTTCAAGTCTTTATTATTTTAGATTAGTTAGCTTCAGCTATGTCATATATTAGACGAATTAAATGCTTTTCTTGATATATACCTTGGATGTGAATAATTATACAGGGTGTTTCTGAAACAAATGCGTTCCTTGAAAAGGGTGATACAAGGCACGAAAATAAGCAACTTATTAAGCAAATGGTGGTCTAAAATATTGCGTTTTAAATTTTAAAAAAAATCACATGAAGGTTTAAACAAATTTAAAGCCGCCCCTGGTACGGCAGCCAGACCTTTGATATCGAAGCCACCGCGCGCTACAGTGCGAAAATGCTGATGGCGGTTTTAACAGTTTAAATTTGTGTTCACTAATAGTGAATGTTGTGAAAATTTAGTATGCCGTTTCTAGTAAAACAACATTCATCCGTAGAAAGCACCTTGCTTGTAAAATCTGCATCTTGTGATTTTTGATGTTGAAACCACCGGCAAAATTCCACACGGGGCTGTAAATATACATAATAGGGTGCAGTAATTGTTCCTATAGTACACGCGACACGGTATTGTTGTACAACGCACGTGCACAAGATGCACAGAGTCGGCTTTGATTTATGGTTAATTTTCTTAACTAATTTTCTCGAAAACAGAAGTATATGGACCTGCTTGAAAAAACTGGAAGATATCGTGTCAGGATTTTTTATTTACTGATACTAATTAGCCGGAAAATGTTAGTACCTAATATGTAAAAATATAAGAAGTTATAATCAATAATCATCAACAAAATTCAATTTAATTCAAAATTGTACTATTTTATCCTGTACAACAGGTACAGGTATGTTGCTTATGCAAATTTAATTAATGTAATCATGGTTTAAAAAAAATAAATAATTTGTACTATATATTTATTTCGATACGCTAAGACAATTTCTAGAAAACTAGTAAACATTTGGAAAAAAATTTAAAAAATTCAGCAATAGTGTGGTAGCAAAACTATGTAAGTACAGTCCATAGGATATTTGTTGAGATAGATTTACAAGAAAATACAAATTACGAATCGGTCGATAGCCGCACGGTTTAAGGCGTCAGAACTTAAATCGATGTGTCCATCTGCCCGGGTTTCGAATCCCGCGGCCAGCAGACCGTAGATTAGCTATGCTTGTACGGTGGATTGGCACCCTCTGTGCAGGTGTGGTAGGGTGGAAGAATGTTGGCTTGGGTCAATGTGAGAGATTGACACCGGTTGGCATTTGACCACCCCCCTAATTAATGAGGTTTTCCAGGTTTCCCTCATTCCTGCACTGGATGGTGGTTAGGGCCTACCAACATATGTCGTTCCTGGGCGCAAATGCAGCCTGCGTGATAATAATATGCCGCCTCCTCTCCCGCACAAGTCTCCGACTTCTGGCCTAATTCTCGTAGTTAGAATGAGGAGTAGAGATATTATTATTATTATATTATTATTGTTTCTAATATCCATTTGTTTCTATTCTGGTATGTTGCATTTTGTACATATTCTCCGCCAATGTCATTCTACCTCGAGTGCCAAATGCGGTTAATTCCAAGAAAGTGGCGCAGGGGTCTTCTTGGAATTCTATCTCAACAAATATCATACGGACTTTTCACTATATATAATAATTTTCATAGAAAATCTATGAAATTTTGAAATTTTCTTATCGCAAAATAGAAAGAGGGTATATTTAATGAAATTATAGTAAAATTAAACTCAACATTTTAAATACAATGTTTTTCGGTAATGTGCGACACAAATTGTAGTTAGTTGTATTTTCTATATAAATTATAGTCAACGGTGTTATAATTATTGTATAAATTTTTAAAACAATTGTTTTCCTTACATGCAGATTGTATTTGAAAATAGTAAATAAATGAGAAGTATGTATGTTTTTATTACAAAATAATGTGGAATCTGTGCACTCCAACATTCTTTTTAAAGTAAATAGTAAACTGTGGTTAACATGACTTATAACATCCGCTTTCTCTGTATACCTGCATATTATCATGAAGAAGGTATGTGCTCATGAAATACCTATGAGTAAATAGAAGTGGCTTTACTGTAAAAATATTTCTCGAATTAGTCAATTATTGAATATAAATTTACTTCGGATTCTCTATATCTGCCCCATTTTCACTTTTAGAACACACGTATTTTTAAAATGAGTCATACTGTCATATCTGGTACCGTAAATATATCTCAAAACATCCTGTGCGTTTTTAATTTACTCATACGCTATTTTATTGGAGATAAATACTCGTATTTAACGAAAAATATGTTGATCGTTTCGTCGGTAAATGTTGCTTTAATAAATATGGAAGATGATGTACGTATTTGTGATAAACCTGATCCAGATCTTTATTACTCTTGATGGAATTTTAATGTAAAGAAAAAATAGATAAGCAAGTATGTCAGGGCTAAATAATCGCAATGAATATTCTAAAATTATTTTATAGAAGTTATAATATAATGAGAGAATTAAACACCACCCCAAATATATTTCAATAATGTGTTATTTATATAATTATTGACTTTAACTATCAGGACGGAATCCAGTGACGTATCAACAAGATCTGCAGGATAAATCCTTATATTTATAATTTATTAGTTTTGTGACCCCACAACTTTATCAATAAACAAAAAGGTGGTAGCAGCTTAACATAAGATACACCGACAAAGTTGCGCTCAGTGGACTTTATGAACTCGCTATAACGTATGGTCCATAAAACCTGGAGTGGGTGTATTAGTTTATTATGCGATTAAGGATATGGCTAGTGCGAATGCCGACATGGGTTATAAAATAAGCTTTATATGTAGTGTTCCGTACGTAGCCCGTAATTTTGAGCGCATTCCATGATTTACAATGTCCCGGAAATGGCCAGGAATCGAATTATAGTAATCCTATATGCGATACTCTATCTTCGAGGATTTCGTCATTGTATAAATTTGCTAAGTTTCACAGTGCCTTAGTTTTCGATGGAAAGTTTCTTAGAAAGTTTTAAAAGTTTTGAAAGTTCCTTGGAACGTTTCCAAAAAATGGAGAGTTTTTTAAACTGTCTCTGTGATTTTTTATTGGAAATATTCCAACAAAATGTAAAGATTTGTTTCCATAACCTTCTTATACTCTATCTACTTCCATAACCTCTAAATTTCAAAAGAAACAGATACTGGAACGGCCAAGAATCATTACAAGTATCCTGGTAGGTATTCCATTAAAGAATTTCGTACCTGTGTAACTTTGCTAAATGAAATGTGCGATAGGAAAGTTTCAAGGAAAGTTTCACATTACTTGACGCAAAGGTGGAAAGTTTCTATTTTGAAACTAACCTTACTAGTTTTCTTCCTAACTAACTTTCAAATTTTAAAAGCCTGAACCTAAATATCCTTGTCTTTCTATTCACTACAACCTCCTTAAAATTTTAAAAATTTTTAATAACCTCCAGTCTCGATTGGAAAGATAGGTGAAATTTCGGAACTGGAAATACGACACTATACTCAAAGAAATGCTGATATAGAAAAATTTCAAGGAAAACTTCACAGTACATGGAACTTTCTTCAAGTTTTTTAGAAAGTGTGGTGAAAATAGAGGAAATTTCTTTTTTGGAACTTTCCACATTGTTTCCTTAGCCCAAAAATAAAATCTTTCATTTTTTAAACTTTTTGAACAGCTTTATTGTAATAGATTTTCCTCTCTCGTCTGATTGTACAGTGCGTTACTATTTCCATTAATGGTATTGATACTGTAATCTACATTCATGTAATAAATATTAAACGGCCGTTATTAATTCCAATTTCATTAAAACGGAAGGGGTGTTTACCAACCATCCCCAGCGAAACCGCAAAATATTGACGGCAAAAGCGGAAAACGGATGCTCAAAGCTTTTTAATACGAATGCGGGACTTATATTTGAGGCCTCAGAGATTGATTGACAAAAGGCGAACCGGAATCGTGGCGCACACAAAGCAACAAGTCTGAAAGCGGGCCCGCTTTTCTCTGTTTGCAAGTCTCCCAGGGCTCTAAAGCTGCATTCTCCCTCTTTATGCACATGTTTGGAGCAGTCGGTCAATAAAAACTTTTGTAAACACGTCTGACGATCCAAGTTTCCGTAATTGCTTAGAGAAATGTTAATATAAATAGAAATCGAAAAGAGTCTATATTTCTAGATATATATCAAACTTCGCTTTAACCACCAAACGTATTCAGAGTGTTCCTTGTTCAAAACGAACACAAAAAGTTATCTAAGGGAGCTCTTATAGGAAAACAGCTGTTTGAAACCGACGTATTCACAATGTTTTTTTTTAAATATTTTCTAAATTAGATGAAGTGTCTACATCAAATCTGATAGACCGAGTGATAGACGTTTTTGGCTAATGATGATTTATATCTACAAGGGTGATTCAGTTATAATATCATTAATTTAAGGAAAGATAGGGAAAAATGAGTAAAATACGAATACGTAACTGAAAAAATTTAAAATGCATATTTACTACGAAAAAAATATAAATTTTCAAATCATTATTTAAACCTTTTTTCGGGCCTCTCCTGATCTCTGACAAAGAAAGGTTTATCGAGAGTGAATCTCGACCTACCGTATTTGGTACTAACCTAACCTAGTTTTTAGTGTGTTTTTAATCTCTAGTGATCGACAAAACGTTAACGTTACAATTGAATATAATTTTTTTATTATGTATTACTCGTATGTTCAATTCAGTTTGTAGTACGTATACCTTATTGTATTATTGTATGACTTATTGCTTTTCAATGAGTATGATACCTACCTATTTAAAATGACAATACGGCTAAAACAACACTTACTCATCCGTCTATAGCACTTTGTTAAGTTGGGGTTTGCTGCACTTTGATTTTAAAACCAATTGATGTCAAAGTTTGAGACGACTGTGGAAATCAGCTGTTTCACTTCAACGTTCGAACACTTTGTAGTCTACCGGCGTTCCCTATTGCGCCGAGTTAATGGGAGTTAAGGTGTAATTTACTTATTTTTTAATAGGTCGGGTAATATTTTTTCGATTTTCTTGTATTAAATACAATTAGTTAACTATTAAACTACTGTGTAAAATAGTAATGGAGGATATTCTTAAAGTAAACAAGATATATTTGTAAAAAATCAATGCAGTAATATATTTAATATATTGACAAATCATGAAATATGTACATTGTACCTATATACAGAGTGTGGCGTGTATAATCTATAAAAATTAAACTACAGCTTCCTGATAATATTTGTAATAGAAAAGTCTTTCACGAAAAAGTTCTATCTTCGCGTTTTTTTTGTAAATTAAAGTTCATTTATTCAACGAAAATGAAGGCCGACCCTGTGTTATTTATTAAAAAATGTTTATATTTGTATTGAATTCATTATTCACTTAATTATTAAATATTAAGTATCGACCCTTCAGTGTTAAAAAGGGAAAGATTCCAGACAAAAGGTTTTATTTTGTAATTCCACGATAGTGACGGTGAAATATTTATAAAGAAGTAAAAAATAAAAATAGCGTGCCGATTACATTAAAAACGAGATTCTTATTTCTTACTTTGCTTAATTTTTTAGTTTGTGCACAAACAAGTTTTACAATAAACCGAGAAAACAATGCATTTACTATTTCCGAACGTGTCGATATGGTGTTAGTGTATGGTGCAGCCGGAGAAAATGCGCTCGCGGCGACTAGGTTGTACCGGGAATGATGACCACAACGTCACCCCCATGTGCAAATACAATCCTACAATGCGTTCAGCGGCTGCGAGATACGGGAAGTGTTATTCCTCGAGGAGAAGGACGTGGTCAGCAAATGAACCTTAATGTTGAAGATGCAGTGTTGGAAAATCTTGACGAAGACCCCACAATTAGTAGGTACTCGACGACTCGCACAGCAAGTAGGAACCTCATCTCGTACCGTACATCGCATCTTAAGGCGCCAACTGTTGTACCCCTATCATTACAACCAATTCAACAGATTTTACCCCCGGATTGTGATGTGAACGAATGAGTTTTTGCATATGATTTTTACGGCAATGTGCCAATCAAGTAGACTTTCCTGCTTATGTTTGTGTAGTAGATGAGGCGACATTTACCTATGATGAAGTGAATTTCCATAATATGCGCATATGGGCCGACGAAAATCCTCACGCGATTAGGAAAACTCATTTTCAACATCGGTTCTCGGTAAAATTTGGGCTGGCATAATAGGCGATGTACTTGTGGGTCCCTATTTCTTTGAAGGACGACCAAATGGACCAACATATGCTGACTTTTTGGAGAACCGGTTACTTGAATTATTGGAAGATGTGGCATTACAAGTTCGGGCACGCATGTTTTATCTTCAAGATGGGGCTCCTCCACACAGTACTCGAGAAGTAACGACACTATTGAATGAAATGCCGTGACCACCTCGGCCACCCGATCTAACTGCAATGGACTTTTATCTTTGAGCCATTGGTTTACAATACTCAAATTGCTACGGTGAAAGAATTGCGAAAACGTATATTTGAAGCTGCTGACACAATTAGGGGAATACCTGGAATTTGGGAAAATATTCGCCAAAATTGTCGTGCGTCGGTGCCATGCCTGTATCCGCGCTAATGCGGATCAATTTCAACATTTTCTCTAGAAATGGTAAGTTTTAGTTAATTTTGTTCCATATCTTAATGGAGTTTGTTTAGTGCACGCAGTTGGCAGTAACAACAATGCATTTAAGATAGTAATTACTATTAATTACTGTAATAAGAAAATATCAGTTTTTTTTAAATATCTATTTTTCTTAGTTTGTACTTTTTCATTGAAAAAATGCCGTTCCAGAGAAAATATTTTGATCCATAATTGAACTTTAATTTATGAAAAAAAAAAAACACAAAAATAGAACTTTCGTATAAGACTTTTCTATTACAAATATCGTTAGCAGGCTGTAGTTTAATTTTTTATAGATTATACATGCCACACCCTGTATACTACGGTGTCTAAATATATAATATTAATACTAATGCTGGGCTTTCCAAGATTTTGAACTGATTACAAGTTACCAATATCACATATGCCATATGCCAGATAATATTCAAATCTAGGATTAGTTTAACACAAATGGAAATGATATAATGTAAACTAATTCTCTCAGTGATAAATATCTTTTAGAACAAAATAAATTACATTTTGAAATGTTTACCTATATTCTATTGAGTGCACAATGTTGTTATAAAAGAGAATGGGCAAAATTTCATATAACAGCAGACAACGCGCTCGTTTTACTTAAAAAAATAATAATAATTACATATTGTACCCTCGACGCAAAGTTATGCAAAAACCCTCCCGGTTTTCAGAACACTAAATAATACTTGCTACATAAAGTTAGGTATCCCCAGTTCCAGCATCATTTACGTGTTCATTATTGTGAAATTTATGGAAACTGCACTTAATTGGAATATCCACCGCTACTAGTTGTACACTGGCGCAATTCCTGAGTACCCGGGCTTGCAGTGACTAGTTCATCATTAGTTGTGTAACAAACACCGATATTAATCACTAACTCATCATAACTCGTAATTCCAGATAATGGTTTGATAATGCAACGTGAACGTACGGTTTGCACACTGAACTAATACGCTTCTATTTCAGGTGTTTTAAATAGTGTCTGCTTTTTTCAGTTTGAGATTTTTGGCTAATCAAACACAGTTTTATAAAATAAGGTGGCGCAAGGATTTCTTCAATTAATTTCTTATAAAGGTGCGAAATACACAAATGAACAGAGAAAAAAATAATTTGAAAATAATTAATAATAATAAATAGTCCACGGGCCCATGTACAAAGAAAAAAATGATTACCAGCAAACTGTAACTTTGCGTGCAGGTTAAGTTTGACGAGTCTCCCAAGATTTGACTACGAGGAAAATTCAACAGTGGTAAGTTTTCCCGTGATTTTTAGGAAAACATGTCAATCTGTCATAAACATGGAATGTTATGACCAGCACTTTTTTTTAAGTTTAAATGAAAGATATATTTTTTAAACCCCCCAAAAAAATTGTCCGACAAAAATTTTGGCATTTTGAGTTTGTCCCCCACCCAAATATGTCGATTTGGTGACATTATGGTTGGTGACAACCAGCAAGCTGATTTTTCTGGGAGGGTTTGGTAATAAGATTTGAAATGAAAGTATCTTATTGTCCGACAAAATTCTTGAGAAGTTTTTGCAGTCCGACGCCCCGAAGATGTCGATTTAACGACAACATGGTTGGCGATAACCAGCAATCTGGTTTTGATTTCTTCTCTAATAATTGAAATGTATAACACAATAATATACTTGTCCGCCAAAAAGATTGGAAAATTTGCCTTAAAAATGGGGAAAATAACTATCTTTGTGGTATCTAATGTTCATTCCGCTATAAAATAATTAATTTTTAAGGAAAAAATAAAGAAGATATAAATAAGAAAATTATCTTGTTAACAGGAGCAACAGAAATTCATAAATAATTATGTCTATACAAATTAATTTAATTATTCTCCATCAAAATGATTTCTTTGTTCAAAAAACTTATACAGGTTCGGAAAGTCTCCAGGATACATCGGCCGTAAAGAGCGATAGGCAAGGATGGTTACAATGAAGACGATTCATAATCTGAATAGTCACTCCCACTTCTAACCCGAAACGGGCGGTGACTATTCAGATTATGAAACGTCTTCACTATTGCCATCCTTGTCTGTCGTACGGATTTCTTTACTTTGTCGCTCTCATGTAAAGGCAGATGGATCATGTGGATTTTCCAGCCCTGTATATACATTTTACTTTATAAACTGCTGTAACTATTTTATAAAAAATGGTAACTGTAAAACGAATGCATAAATTTTTTTGCTTGTGTTTTTTTAAATTAAAATGTGCAGTCTTGTTTTGACAAACAATTTACACATAGTTTTGTTCTTGAAAAACCAATTAAACCAATTTTAAAAATATTTTGAATCCACCGCGCGTTCTCTCTATTTCTTTTCTCAAGGAATTCAACGTGGTAATGGTACGTTACCCATCGCAGGTAAGTGCACACACACATAGTCGCATGCATTAACACATAAGATGAAAGTGAGTGTTCTCCGAAAAAGAATTTCGACCGCTCTCCGCGTATATCCTATAAGTACGTGCACATAATTCACAGTCTCGTGCATGCCTCGTGGTAAAAATTTCGTAAATCATGGAGTGTTTTGTTTGTGTAATTGTGGAAATGATAAATCAAAAGGAAAAAGTGAAAAAGTAAAAAATTGTAATTAATGAATAATTTTATAACAAATTAATTAACAATTTTTAATATTTACTATTTGGTTTTAACAATATTATTCTGCATTATCCACTTAATAAGGTACAATTAAAATGCAGCAATTTTAGTTGTGTTAATTAATTTTCTAAATGTTCAGATATTGCATATATACAATTTTTTGCAATTGTATGAAAAAATTAATTTAAATTAGTCTGAGACATTTGATATTTTAAAATATGTTAATGAGGAGGAAACAACAGGACCGTACTTAAAATGTTAAAAGTGAGGGCGCTCACGTGTTTGTAAATTTGTAACAAATATATTATCATTTCGACTTTGATGTTTTTTTTCTTTTAAAGCGGTTATATTATAATATTATTATATTGTAATTAGGACTGTTCCGTACTCAAAATATAAATTAAAGGTGATCACGTGCTTATGAACTATGTAAATTTGTACCAAGCCAATCGTGGACTTTTCTTAAATATTACATTTGTTTCTAAGGAAAATTGTAAAGCGATATCGGATCATTATTACAGAAATTACTTGAAAGATTATTTTCGGATACTTACAGATGCTTCTTAAATAACCTGCTATGTGATTTCTATACAGTTACGTCCTTCTAAAGCTTTTATATTATATTTATAATTATTGTAGATTTGTGACAAAAATATCAAGGACTTTCCCAGAAATTACACTTATTTTTAAGACAACTGGTGTGATCATTCTACATAACATGAAGATTTCCTAAGCCAAGTATAAAGGGCCTATACCCAATTTAAATGCCCCAAAAAAAATTCCCTAAAAAGTATTGTTTTTAATCCCATTTTTGTGATTTTTTCGATTTTTACCATAATAATCATGATTCATTCAATTTGTAACTAGTCATGTTTTGTAAAAAATTTAATTACTAACACTTTTTTCCTCTTCCATTTTAGCCTAAAATCAATTCTTGAAAAGATACATAATTAAATAGGAAGAAATATGTGACATTTTTCGAATTTTTTTAACATATTGTGCCGTCAAAAGTTAAGCCCACGTGTTTTTTATGCGCATAGAAAAATTTTCATTTCTAGTGAAATTTGAAAGCGAAAAATCTCCGTGAATATACGATTCACACAAACCAAAACAGATACCGCCTAGTCTATTATGCATTTATTTAAACTGCTTTACACTTTATTATCTGGATATAAATATTATTTCGTCTACGACGGTATTCGGTTTACCTTGGATTCGGAATTAGTTCACCTGGGAAATAGTCATCGACGCGGCAATAATAATAATTTTCGTTAAATATTAATAGAAACCCCAGTAAATTATAGATTAGCAATTCTTTTGATGTTTATAAACGAATTGGCACCTCGGCGGCCTTTAAATATAGGCCGGTTGGAATTAATTGGGCCAGACGCGTTAATAAAACATCCGATTATGTTATAAATTGCGTGTTCGCCTCAAAATATTTAGAAAAGGTCGGAATTTACGGGCGAGGGGATAGAACGCAGCGAAAGGTAGGAATTTATTTGTATCGTGAATCACAACGCTTCGTATCTCAACATATTCATGATTTTGTTCCTTAATTGTACATGGTGGCTCATTTTGATTGGTGTTGCAGGACATAGGGCAGTTCGGTCCAAACAAATCCTAGTGAATTTTGTTGATTTCTGATAAACAGAGGATTTTTTGAATTTTACTGGCACGTATATCTTAGTTGTTATAAGATATATCAAAAATGTTTAATCGATTCGTTTTTTTGTTTGAATTTTTTGTTAAAATAACTAGGCGTACTCGGTTTCCTCTTTGTACAGGGTGTTTTTAAGTGAAGTAGCAAAAATGGTACCAGTGAATGTAGAGCCAAAAATAAGATAAATCAGATAAATAACTTTACCTAATACATGTCCCATAGTCATAAGTTATCGAACATTTTTCATTAATTAATAGCAAATTATTCTTAATGTTATTATTAAATTACCAGCTTATTGACAGAAAGTGTCAATTTTTTAATATGATAAATAACAATTTATTTGTTATGACATCCGCCTACTTTATTTTTACAAATTTTCCCTTAGTGAGCGATGACGCATCTAATTTTTTTACTAGAAAACTATCGGTTTTATCGAAAAATTACAAGAGTTAAAAAAGTTGCGCAATAAATCAGTATTCCCAATATAGTTATTTTTGTACCTAGTGCGCGAAATGCTACTTTGGTGATCGAGAATTGAATTTTTTAACGAGGCGAAGCCGAGTTAAAAAATTATTCGGGACCACCAAAGTAGCATTTCGCGCACTAGGTACAAACAATATTTTTTCTACAAACGTTAAAATCTATCTCTTAAAAATATTATAAATAAGTAAAATGCCTAATTTATTATAGAAAATAGTGTTGAGCTGGCTTAAAATGTCTTTCCTAATCAAATTTTCACTGTTACTATGGAAACAAAGTGGCTGTTGTTGACAACAATAATAATTATTTTAAAGTGACGTTTGTGCTCGCGTCTTCAATTTTTAAGTGCCAGATATTATTTAAAATAATGGAAATTGCTAGTGACGATGAACTAAGTAGTACCCCACCTAATTTGGCAGATGCGGCCAATTTGGTAACTTCAAATCTTTTACCGGAAAAATCGAAGCGCCAATATGAAAATGCATATCGGCAATTTAAGGAGTGGTGTGAAACAAATAAAGCAAGAAAAGCATCCGAAAATGTGCTGTTAGCATATTTTGCAGAAAGATCCAAGAAGGTGAAGCCTTCCACATTATGGGCAGTATATTCTATGCTAAAATCAACACTTAATGCTAAGGAAAACGTAGATATTAAAAAATTTACCAAGTTGGTTCCATATTTGAAAAAATTGTCAGTTGGACACAACCCTAAGAAATCCAAGGTATTAACTCGAGAAGAAGTAAATCAATTCATAAGAGAGGCAGATGATGAAATATATTTGATGGCTAAGGTATATTTTTAATCATTGTTTTATATGTATTTTAAATTACTAAATATCGATATCCTTTTAGGTCGTTTTAATATTGGGTATTTCTGGTGCTTGCCGCCGTGAAGAACTCACTAAAATGAGTGTCGATGACATAGAAGATAAAGGTTCCATCTTGATTGTGAAAGTACCGGATACAAAAACGAACATACAACGAATTTTTACGGTTTCGAATCTAGATTATATCGATATTTACCGAAAATACGTGGCTCTTCGTCCAAGTTATGCTAGCAGTCGCCGATTGTTTTTGAAGTATCAAAATAAGAGATGCATTAACCAAGTTGTTGGAATAAATTCTATTGGAGGGATGCCCAGCTTAATAGCAAAATACTTAAAATTACCAAATTCTGATGCTTACACAGGTCACTGTTTTCGGAGAACCTCGGCCACACTTCTTGCTAATGCTGGGGGTGATATATGTAGTTTGAAGAGACACGGGGGATGGAAATCTTCCACCGTGGCCGAAGGATACGTGGAAGATTCTATCAATAATAAGATTCAAATATCAAATAAAATTTTAGATTGTGAAATTTCAGGATCACATGGTATCACCTCTACCTCAAAAATTAGTAGTGTTTCAACCCCCAAAACCCCAATATCCCGAGCTGAACCTGAATTATCTGGTTTAGGAATAAATATTGGTTCGTGTACTGGTTGTACGATTAATGTTAATATTGTAAATAATAACTAAAGTTATTGTAAAATTCTATCATTATTTTAAAAGTATTTAATTGTTATTCATTTAAAAATAAATAATAATTAGGGGTTTTGCTTAATTTTTTCAAAGATTGAAATACAAAACTCTTATTAATTTACATGCAGTGCGCGAAATACTTCGCACCCTAGTGCGCGAAGTATTTCGCTCACGGTGTCATGGTAACGTAAGAATCCGAAAAAAATGTGTCACTTCGCATATTGTTGTCAATGCGCAAACTTTGTCATTTTTTGACGTTTGTAGAAAAAATATTTTTAAATAAATAATTTGCTTCATATAAAAGATGTCTAATAAAATATTGCAATTGGTTTGACTGTTTCACTCCTTTATAAAATACGCCAATGGTCGAACAAATATTGAAAAGTTGTCTCTTTATTAGTAGGATACTCATACCAAGTTTCGTGTTTCATGTTAAAGAAAATAATTAAAATGTGAATTTCAATCCCCTCCTTTAAGGGGTATATCGTCTCAGGGGTGCAACTTTCCTATAAGGTATTTTTACTTCAATTCTCTTATTTGGGTCTACATTCACTGGTACCATTTTTGCTACTTCATTTAAATACACCCGTATAATATTATTGGAAATGCCACTGATTATTAAGTATTCCTAATCCAACACACTGTATATTTTTACGGTATAAATATTTTTATTACCTTTTCTACAATACAATACAAGCTGTTCGACCAGGAAGAGCACGCACTTTTAAGGAATTAGGGGTTATTTCTCAGGTAAAAAGTAAAAATAAGCAAATAAGTTTACATGTATATAAAACTTTTTCCAAATAAGTCGCGACTTTCGAGTCAATTTTTGAATAAGTTTTGATAACAGAAACGAAGAGTATTTCGTATCGTGAACTACCTAATGTGTTATAATCATGAATGACATTCAAATGTCAAAATAAACTTCTTTGAGGGTCGATTGTAAAATGATTATTATCGTAGGCAAAATGTATGCTGTTTTGAAATCTGGGTATACTATTGTAGTATTAAGTAATTTTGCTAAAGTTTTCGAGAAGTCACTGAACAACCTAATCTACCCATATGTATGTATGTATTAGTATATCTCCATATCAACTTGGATTTATAGACAGAAAGTCAATTTCTGGATCCTAGTTCATCTTATGCAGCATTATGATGAACAAGGCCAGGTAGATGATTTTGATAAAGCTTTTGATATGTAGATCATAACATTATGATTGATAAATTAGATACCCCTAGACTGTCTTTTTAAATCTGCTTGTATCATACCTCTTTGATAGAGTGTAGTTTATGGTTTGCAATGACTACAAATTGAGTAAGTTTTAAGATACCTCTGGCGTACCCCAAGGGTCAAAGTTGGCCCTAACGCTATTATTTAATATTTATACATGGTTTATATTCTGTTATTGATTGCGATTATTTCTTATTAGCGGATGACCGCAAACTCTTTTCGGCTGCGATAATAGTCATAACCAATTATTGATAAAAATTCATCAATGGTGCCTGGAAAATCACCTAAATATGACCGTTTCTAAATGTAAAGTCATGTCCTACGCCCGGAAATGGTCTCCCGTTTGTATGGTTAGATGTTTTGCAATGCTGCGACATCACAATTCATTCACATAGCAGATTTGATAACACTAGTTCACTAAAACCTTTTAACTTTTCTTCAACTGAAGACTTAAACATTGTTTGGTCTCAAATTTATATCACATAACATAACTTGGTTTAGAAAATATTCAAAAAATGTTTAAGCTTGTTAGTTTTAAAGTTAATGAAGTCTATCATCTTTGAGGTTATGACAAATTCTTATTACTAACCCAGTTTTATATATCAGTTCATACATTCAACTGAGCTGGGCATTACTTTTTTACAAGGCCTCAAATTTCTTTGTATTTTGCCAAAGAATTTTGATTTGTTGAGTCTAGCATGTACCCGACTTCAAAACACGTTTTCACATGAGTTTTGATCAACCACATATACACAAAGCTCTTAATTCTCTATTATGTGTGTGATATACGCTTTAATAGTTTATACAATATTCTGAATACAGCGATTGCTAGATTTGAGCACAGATAATATAGCTTATTGCCATAGCTATTTTGTCTGTGATTTGAGTAAGTAATTAAATCGTCCATAATTTAATTTCCACGTGAATATTTAATTTGGACAGATCTGTAGATATATTGGAATAACACTATTTTTTTTTAAGTTCTTTCATTGTCATTTATAAATGTGTATATTTAATACATATAATACTGTCCTGTAATTGAAGAAATGTGTTGGGTAATAAATGTGTTATTATTATTATTATTATCAAATGACCTTTTACTCGCCACACTCCCATCTAGAATAAAAATGAACTATATTTCATTTGTAAGGTTTTATTTAAGTTCTTTACGCAACTATTCGGCTTTTATCAGCCTCTTCCTAGAAGGTTTCTGAAAGGAAATAAATCCAATCTGTTTCAGAACTTTTCTAAAAGCAAATTTGTATTGCTTCAATTAATAACTTAAATGATTGCATTACATCTGACTCGAAATTATGGTAGTTTTGCTGAAGTCATTAATTGTTTTCTTCCTTTTTCAGGTAAGTCGGAGCATCTGGGGTTCGCGCCTCTGCATAGTAAGTTTATGAAATCCATTCTGTTTATAAGTTTTACAATTCCAAGTTCGCTCGGGCTCGTAAATCTTCATCATATTTATTGATCAGCGCTGTGTGTATTTACAAAATTAATTTGGCTGTACTAATAGGGATAAGATGGTTTTCTCTCATCCGAAATTATGACAAGACCGGCGGCGGAAACTTTCCAAAACTAATTACTTATTGAAAAATGGCTACAAAGAAATTGATGGCCCGGGGTCGTTGCAACGCTGATACTTGCTTATTCTCACGGAGATGCTGTTTGTAAAGATGTGTGTAGACCGAGCCGTCTAGAAAGAAGTAAAAATACTTCTTTACTAGATACTAGAACTTTTTAAATGAACGATAGCTTCATTTATTTATTTTGCGAAAAATTCAAGTCTTAATGTTTATAAACAATTGCGCTACGATTAAAAAAATATCTTGGCTCCTGTTGGTCGTAGAGGGTACTTTTTGTTTTTAGATTTGTATTTTTTTGCCAGNAATTAAGTATAAAAGATGCATTTTTTCTGGGGTTCAGGGCTATTCTACGAATTCGTAAATATGCCCATTGTTATTTTTTCGTCGAACTACCCCAGTTTAAAAAAAAAGAAGTTTCTACGATGAATAGAAGCCGAGATATTGCAAAATTTACAGCGCGCATCAATTTGAACTTTGGATTATACTTTCCTCGCTTGGACGAGCTTCCCCCACCACCACGCCGCCGGCCGCCGGACAGTTTACTTAGCGAGTACATTCTCTTTAAAGGGCTCGTGAGTCGTTAATTTCCCACATTTTTCAATGCAATTCACGAAAAATCGTAAACTGTATTTTGCAAAAAATTCAAGTCTTAATGTACGCGCAGTACTCGCAACACTGGCCGATGTATCTAACAGTACCGTGTGGCGTGAACCACGGGAACAATTATTACACCCCTATCATGTACAAAGGGTTCAAGCATTAAATAACAATGATTTTAAATTTGTTTAAACCTTCATGTGAAAATTTGTTTTTTAATTTAAAACGTAATGTTTTAGACCATCATTTGCTTAATAAAAGTTGCTCATTTTCTTGCCCTCTTCTGAATTGATAATATTTTTCGTTTTTAGTTATTTTGACTATTTAAATTTGTTTGTTTTTACCTTTTTCCATAGGTTCATCTTATTTCTTAGCCCACCAACATCCAAGTTTACAGAATAATTTGAGACATATCTTTCATCGTTCAAATAACATTCAATAAATATGGATTTACAGTATACAAGGTCTGTTCAGAAAATAACCGAACCTTTCGCGAAGCAGTCCTGGATAGTTTTATTTGAAATGGTCTTTAAAATCTGTGACAAATTTGCTTTGGTGTCCTCAATAGTCTGACAATGGCACCCTTTCAGCACTGATTTCAATATCGGAAATAAGAAAAAATCGCAATGGACCAGGTCTGGTCAGTAAGAGGGGTGAGGGAGGACAGTAATCTGATTTTTGGCACAAAACTAGGGAAGTAACAAAGCTGTCTCGCCCACAACTCTGGTCTCTTTTTGGCGGATTTTTTCACGTAACTATTGTTAAACGGTTCACTGTTTCACCTTGAGGCAAGAATTCAACATGCATAATTCCATTAAACTAGAAAAAAGCATCACTTTGACATTGGATTGAGACTAACGTGTTTTCTTGATGTGTGGAGATCCTTTGCCAATTCATTGTGATTGAACTTTTGTATCAATGTCGTAGCTAGTTTTCGTCTCCAGTCACGATCCTTTGAATGAACGTTTCATCGTCATTGAATTGTTCAAGGAGATACCGACAAACGTCCACATGATTTTCTTTCTGTTGTTTGGTCAAACGAGGAACAAATTTGCTGCAACTCGATGCAAGTTCAATTTTTCAGTCAATATTTTATGACATAACCCAATTGACATGCTAACCTCTCCTACAATTTCTCTGTCAGTCAGTCGACGATTTGCACGCGCCAGATCTTTGACTTTCCAAATGTGGGAGTCATAGTTGAAGTCGAAGACCTTTCTGGTCAAGGATCATCTTCAATTGACTGACGACCACCTTTAAATGAGTGAAAACTATTCGTAACATCGCGTACGACCCAGAGCATCATCTCCGTAAGCTTGTTTCAACAATTGAAATGTATCCGTGAATGTTTTCCTCAGTTTCATGCAAAATTTTATGTTGCATTATCACTTAAGTACGTCGCACTCGCATAACAATATCACGAAAACTAAATAAGATATCAACAATACAAGAACATGTTGTTACAAGGTTGTTTTTTGATATTGTTTTGTTTTTGATAAATTGTGAATCACCCTCTATAATCATAATTGTTTTGGTTTGTCCGAAGGCAATATTCTTAGCAGCTGTGTACCGAATATATTTGTTATTTACACCTTCAGTTCATCTGCGTTTTAATAGCCCTCCCAAATTAATGCAGGTATACACTGTCACATTTTCTTCCTAATTCCTACGGACTGGACCCAATTTTCCAGCGGGCGTGGAGCCAACGTAATCGCGATGTTATGAATTTAACGCGCCACATTCGTCTCTGCTATTCACACACTTTTGTCCAAGACCGCTGAACGCTTCCGCTTGTCCTCACCGCGTGCGTTGCTTTGTGATATACCTCACGAGAGAGGAGATTAAACCGAGGCATTCTTTCATGTCCGTCGCCGCCGCCGCTGCCGGATAAAAACGACCGGAGAGAGAGAGAGATAGATGTAGTGGGCGGTCGCGTCCATCGGGGTAATCCGTAATTCATGAGGGGCATTAGCGGTTTTCTTAAAAATGAAATCCGGCCATAATGAAACTGCCACAGGAAATGTTAGGCCTCATTTAATTTTGAATAATTGAGTCCGGAAGAGGAAATCGGGGCTTGCGAGAGAGCGGCCCCCGATGCCGAGGGACGGCCAAAATTAATATTTATGGACCCCATTATTAAAGTGGAATTACTACTTTTTTGTTCTAAATGCAAAAAGTCGTCCGATGAGTTCCCTACAGGTATGCCGAAGTAGCCGTATTCATTAAATCTCAATTTTTCTTTACTCTTGACGACACCAGTAGCAAGATGCGGATCGAGTACAGTACATTTTAAAAAAGAATGCTTCCAATACTTTCAATAGTTTTCCCACTTCTAAGAAGGACCACAACTCATAATTATCTACAGAACCCATTCCAATAACACGGAATGAGTCTCATATGCTTTCAACGCCAATGTACTATCGCTGTAGCAAACGCTTTCTACGATGGAGATCTTCTTATAAAATGTGGTACTGTTTTTGTTGTTTTATTGCGTTAGGTTTGTTTCTACAGCAGTCTCAAAATGTTTTTAATCAATTCAATATAAGATAACGGGTTATCGTGTAATATGTATCGACATCGTATCGAACGCGAGCCAACTCGTGTTCCAGATCTAGGCAAACATATGTATTGAATATATTATTCAGTAATATCTGAAGATCTGATTAAAAAATACAATATTTAATTTATACAGAAAGTTTATAAATGCTGAATAGTTATATTCATGTTGAAGGAATATTAATACTAAACTTAATTCAGTATTTGCATATACAGGATGTTTCTGAAATAAATGCGCTCCTTGAAAAGGGTGGAAAATGGCACGAAAATGAACAACTTTTATTAAGCAAATGATGGTCTAAATGCTTCAGTTTTTGAGAAAATTAATTAAGAAAATTAACCATAAATGTAAGAATACCCTGTACATCTTGTGCACGTGCACGGACAGAATGCTTCGGCTACGTTCCACGTGACGTCCATAGTCAAGCAAATATGATGGTAGGAGAGTATGTCTTGTGTTCTTTAGTTATGGGTTGCACTATAACTTAACCGGCGTATAAAATGTTTTCTAGAAGAATGTCAGTACAATTCAAATGAGAATTGTCGTTTGTATGCGGTCCGTTACCGTAACAGACGACAACCTAATAGTAGAACAGTGCAAAAGGCAGTTCAGAGGATACAGGATACGGGGATGTCCACCTGACATATGACGGTCGTGGATGAGAAAGGCCACAACATGTTTCGACAACGAAGAAAACTTCCTAAACCTCGTTGAGATAGATCCGAGGCGCAGTACTCGCAACACTGGCCGATGTATGTAACAGTACCGTGTGGCGTGAACCACGGGAACAATTATTACACCCCTATCATGTACAAAGTGTTCAAGCGTTAAATAACAATGATTTTAAATTTGTTTAAACCTTCATGAGAAAATTTATTTTTTTAATTTAAAACGTAATGTTTTAGACCATCATTTGCTTATTTTCGTGCCCTCTATCACACTTTTCAAGGAACGTACTTATTTAAGAAACATCCTGTATTTACGAATAGTGTATGAGCAATCGTTACTCTGTGAAACAGTGAATACAAGAAATATTAATTCCGTTTTAAAAATACTAACGGTGTGAAATCGAATTTAAAGCAACACATTCTTACACTGAATTAGAGACGTCATGTTTGCAACTTATTGAAACAGTTTTGTAATCACTAATCGGCTTAATTTGAACCAGCGCGTACGCTTGAAACACTTAACATATAGTAAATTAACCTAAAATGTTTTATGTTTTGAAAAACGGAAAGGTGACAAGCGAAGAGAAAACGAAGTGAGGTACGATCCAAAACAGTATATTTTATATTTCTTGCAATATAATTCAAATGTAGTTAGAATGTAACAAAGTCACAAAGCTCAGGAGCTAATCGAGTTTAAAAATTATTATTTTATCATTGCTATAGATTAAGACGCTGCAGTTATTTCTTATGAAAATAGTTTTGCCTAATAACCAAAAATATCACACTGAAAAGAGGAGACAAATACACGTGAATATTTATCGCTCACTTCAAAAAGTTGTTGGCGTTTCGAAAATCGATCTGTTTTCGTCTTCTGAATTGATAATATTTTTCGTTTTGATTTATTTTGACGATTTAAATTTGTTTGTTTTTACCTTTTTTCATAGGTTCATCATATTTCGCGAAGCAGTCCTGGATAGTTTTATTTGAAATGGTCTTTAAAATCTGTGACAAATTTGCTTTGGTTTCCTCAATAGTCTGACAATGGCACCCTTTCAGCACTGATTTCAATTTCGGAAATAAGAAAAAATCGCAATGGACCAGGTCTGGTCAGTAAGAGGGATGAGGGAGGACAGTAATCTGATTTTTGGCACAAAACTAGGGAAGTAACAAAGCTGTCTCGCCCACAACTCTGGTCTCTTTTTGGCGGTTTTTTTCACGTAACTATTGTTAAACGGTTCACTGTTTCACCTTGAGGCAAGAATTCAACATGCATAATTCCATTAAACTAGAAAAAAAGCATCACTTTGACATTGGATCGAGACTAACGTGTTTTCTTGATGTGTGGAGATCCTTTGCCAATTCATTGTGATTGAATTTTTGTATCAATGTCGTAGCTAGTTTTCGTCTCCAGTCATGATCCTTTGAATGAATGTTTCATCGTCATTGAATTGTTCAAGGAGATGCCGACAAACGTCCACATGATTTTCTTTCTGTTGTTTGGTCAAACGAGGAACAAATTTGCTGCAACTCGATGCAAGTTCAATTTTTCAGTCAATATTTTATGGCATGACCCAATTGACATGCTAACCTCTTCTACAATTTTTCTGTTAGTCAGTCGACGATTTGCACGCGCCAGATCTTTGACTTTTCAAATGTGGGAGTCATAGTTGAAGTCGAAGACCTTTCTGGACAAGGACCATCTTCAATTGACTGACGACCACCTTTAAATGAGTGAAAACCATTCGTAACATCGCGTACGACCCAGAACATCATCTCCGTAAGCTTGTTTCAACAATTGAAATGTATCCATGAATGTTTTCCTCAGTTTCATGCAAAATTTTATGTTGCATCATCACTTAAGTACGTTGCACTCACATAACAATATCACGAAAACTAAATAAGATATCAACAATACAAGAACATGTTGTTACAAGGTTGTTTTTTGATATTGTTTTGTTTTTGATAAATTGTGAATCACCCTCTATAATCATAATTGTTTTGGTTTGTCCGAAGGCAATATTCTTAGCAGCTGTGTACCGAATATATTTGTTATTTACACCTTCAGTTCATCTGCGTTTTAATAGCCCTCCCAAATTAATGCAGGTATACACTGTCACATTTTCTTCCTAATTCCTACGGACTGGACCCAATTTTCCAGCGGGCGTGGAGCCAACGTAATCGCGATGTTATGAATTTAACGCGCCACATTCGTCTCTGCTATTCACACACTTTTGTCCAAGACCGCTGAACGCTTCCGCTTGTCCTCACCGCGTGCGTTGCTTTGTGATATACCTCACGAGAGAGGAGATTAAACCGAGGCATTCTTTCATGTCCGTCGCCGCCGCCGCTGCCGGATAAAAACGACCGGAGAGAGAGAGAGATAGATGTAGTGGGCGGTCGCGTCCATCGGGGTAATCCGTAATTCATGAGGGGCATTAGCGGTTTTCTTAAAAATGAAATCCGGCCATAATGAAACTGCCACAGGAAATGTTAGGCCTCATTTAATTTTGAATAATTGAGTCCGGAAGAGGAAATCGGGGCTTGCGAGAGAGCGGCCCCCGATGCCGAGGGACGGCCAAAATTAATATTTATGGACCCCATTATTAAAGTGGAATTACTACTTTTTTGTTCTAAATGCAAAAAGTCGTCCGATGAGTTCCCTACAGGTATGCCGAAGTAGCCGTATTCATTAAATCTCAATTTTTCTTTACTCTTGACGACACCAGTAGCAAGATGCGGATCGAGTACAGTACATTTTAAAAAAGAATGCTTCCAATACTTTCAATAGTTTTCCCACTTCTAAGAAGGACCACAACTCATAATTATCTACAGAACCCATTCCAATAACACGGAATGAGTCTCATATGCTTTCAACGCCAATGTACTATCGCTGTAGCAAACGCTTTCTACGATGGAGATCTTCTTATAAAATGTGGTACTGTTTTTGTTGTTTTATTGCGTTAGGTTTGTTTCTACAGCAGTCTCAAAATGTTTTTAATCAATTCAATATAAGATAACGGGTTATCCATTTTGAGCTTGGGATAGTAAAGCCCTGCCAATTGATATTTGTCAAATGTCACTATCACCCAGACTGGTATTTGTTTAGTTAAAGGTTTGCCATTTCATAATAAGGAACGTTTTACGACCGAACAACGTATTAAAATTATTAAATTATACTACGAAAATGGTGGATATTTCGCGCATTATGTGGAAATTATGATTGGCATAATCGTCCATCTCAGCAAACAACCACCAATACAGTGAGGAAATTCCAAAAGATTGGATCGGTAACAGACATCGTAAGACCTGTGCATCATCGTTTTGACCTTTCAACCGAAAACATAGCCGCTGTGAGTGAAAGTGTTAACGATGATCCGAATCTTTCGATTCCAAGTCGAGTTCAGCATTTGGGCCTGTCATGCGGCATATTGTGGCGCATTTTGTATTTGGACTTGCATCTCCATTTGTTGAAAGTCCAACTCCCGTAAGAACTCAAGCCGGCTGACCATAGATTGCGCCGTGAGTATACCAATTGGGTGCTGGAACAACAGGCCACCGATCCTGATTTTTCGAAGAAAATCTTCTTCAGTGATGAGGCCCATTTCAAGCTCGGCTGCTATGTTAATAAGCAAAATTTCCAAATCTCGGATAGTGAGCAGCCACATGTGACCGCTCAGAGAGACCATTGGACCCGCAAAATATGACTGTTTGGTGTGCATTGTGGGCCGGCGGCGGCGGCGTCGTCGAGTCGTACTTCTTCTAGAACGACAAATGAGTCACCGTAACCATCAATTCTCAGCGGTATTCCGCCATGATCATCGACTTTTTTTAGCCAGAAATTGAAGATTTTGATCTGGACGATATGTGGTTTTAACAAAATGGTGCCACATGCCACACAACGCGGCCAATTATGGCTCTTTTGCGTGAGAAATTCCCAGGACGCATAATTTCGAGATTCGGCGATGTGGCTTGGCCACCAAAATCCTACGATTTAACGCCTTTAGATTTCTTTTTGTGGGGCTATGCGAAAGACTGTGGTTATGCGAACAATCCCACAACTTTGGAGTAATTGAAGGACGAAATACGTCAAGTTATGGCCGAATTATTGCCCGAATTGTGTGAAAAAGTCTTCGAAAATTACTTCAAAAAGATTGAGTCCTGCAAACGGTTCCGTGGAGGACATTTGAATGATATTGTTTTTCACGCATAATGGNGATACGTCAAGTTATGGCCGAATTATTGCCCGAATTGTGTGAAAAAGTCTTCGAAAATTACTTCAAAAAGATTGAGTCCTGCAAACGGTTCCGTGGAGGACATTTGAATGATATTGTTTTTCACGCATTATGGCATAGTCCAAACTTTATTATGAAATAAAAGTTCCATCGAAATTTAAATATTCAGTGTGTTTTTTTAAACTTTACTTGCCCAAGGAGAAAATGGATGACCCTTTAGAATAATCGGTTACTTAAGATGTCACTTACTTTAAGTTAGTTTAAGGTCACGAATCCATTGGTCGTATATATCGGAATATCCTCGGCTGCTGTAAAAACAGACCTATTACTGCCCTCATAATTTAGTTCATTTCGACAAAATTGTTCTTTCAGGAGATAGCATACTATGTTGACATTACAAAACTAATTATTTTGAAGCTCTTTCTTTCTTCATTATTCCTTATGCTGTTCTTTCTATGATCTTTTATGGAGGATTTAGATGCTACCAATACTGACACCTCGATTAGACTTTTAAATATTTTCGACTATAATTGTCACGCTCAACTGTTTTGGTCTTGTCCCTTCAATAGGAATACAGAAAATTCTCTAAAATCTTCAGAATAGTTAAAAATGTGTTGTTTAACAAAACATTATAAATTATTTTTATTCTCAGTTCTTTTTGAGGGCACAGTGAATATCACCTTTTATTGTTGTAATTCCAACCTTCTTTCCTTTTACTCATTTCAGTTTGGTGTTGTCATAAGACAAGAATCAATTTTGAATTTTGTTGAGAAATAATTTTTGGTATGTTTCTTCTTTGTCACTCATACATTAAAGAACTTAATAATTTGACAAAAGATAAAATATCTGCTAAATTTGTACGTTTCAATTAATAGGTTTTAAATAAAAAAAACATATTTTTCGAAAAATTATTTTTTCAATGTTCGCTGAAAAATATCAAAAATTTACTTGCATATCTAGATTTCTCTTTTTGGTATGCAGATAAACAAAACTTATTACAAGAGAAAGTTTATTGAAAAAATAGGAAATGATTGAAAGATGATGTACCACTTATATCTTCGTAAAGCGTTTTTTTATTTATCTGGAAAATCTGCAACTATCAGGGAGTTTCTTATTAAAAATTTAGATTTTGATTATTTATTTTATTCGCCGTTTTTCAGTTTAAATAATTAGGATTTTTTAAAATGCTTATTGTTAATGAATTTTACCTATTATTAAAAAAATATCTCCGATTTTGTAGGCACACTGTGTACATACAATAGCTTGTTATGAAGTTCATTAAGGAGAATATCAAATGACCATTAAATAGTAAGTTCTTTGGCGAAACTATACACTCTTGACCGATCGACATTTTCAGACATTCATCATTCCAGTGGAAGTGGTCATATCAACAAATGTTTCTTTTATGTAACTAGAAATTTTAAACAGGTAGTGAAAGCTACATGTGTAACATTTTTGTCATACGTGTGTTGATTTTTTTTTAATAATAAATTTTGACTAAAATAATACATTTAATGTTAGTTATTAAAAGCAACACTTATCAATGCAATCAGTCAGTTACTTCAATACTGTTATTGCATAATTTCCAGGGCAGTCTTTAATAATTTTCAATTTTTTGTTATAACAAAAAAAATTGAATAAAAATTCTATGTTTATTATAATAATTTGTAAGTACAATAAACTGTAACACAAAGTTAATGAATAGACTAAAACTACACAAAACAAGACAAAATCAGAAACCAAAAGGACAAACATAGAAGTTGAACACTTTTTCAAAATTAAACCCAACTGCCCCTGATTAAAAAAAAAAATTTGGATGTACAGGGGGCTCTTACGAATATAATTTTGTAAAGAAAAAATAAAAAAAGGCAGTTCGAAAATCGAATAAAAATTCCGTGTTTATTATAATAATTTGTAGGTATAACAAATTGTAACACAAAGTTAAAGAATAGACTAAGACTACACAAAACAAGACGAAATCAGAAACCAAAAGGACAAACATAGAAGTTGAATACTTTTTCGAAATTAAACCCAACTGCCCCTATACAGGGTGACTCAAAAAAATTTTTTGATGTACTGACTTACGAATATAATTTTGTAAAGAAAAAATCAAAAAAGGCAGTTTGAAAATGATTTAAAAATGCACTTCTGCGCGGCATTGGAAACTGGACCACTGTAAAATCTGACCTCGCACAATGGGATCGGTACGGCGGCAGTGTGATAAAAACGGACAAAAACTTGAAATAATTACACAAGTGAAGAAATAAATAGAATTTTATAACTCCTAATTTATATCAGCAAATTCAACTGCTTTTGCCGCTATTGTTATTATTTATTAATAAAATTAATTTGTGGTTTTAATTAATAAAATAATTTGACATCTAATGTTACAACTGTTCAAAATTTTGTCGTGTAAACACATTTGTGCCCGTTTTACTCAGTTTCTATGAATTAACACAATTGTTGTCCTGCTTCACCATAACACAAATGTTTAACCGTAATACAAATGTCTTGCCTCATCATAAACGAAAACTCCGAGTTGCTATACACGCAAGCCATTTTACACAAAGTACTAAAAAACTATTTTAAACGCAACGACGTTTGTAAAATCAGATTTCAGTATTCGGAGTCGCTGAGGCCAGGTGGCTCTCCACGCGCTATTCGCATTGCGAATAACGATAGAGCCTACAGTTGTCCAGCGATGTAATGCTTGAAAGTACTACAACTTCAATAATTTTTTTCGCGGAAACTGTAAGTACTTTACAAAACATTTGTTTACGATATTGACTCCACTTCTCATGCCGCATCTATTCCTAATTTTTTTTTGGATAAGTTGTGAATCACCCTGTATATTCTTGTTATCTAATTGTTAAATGTGTTCTTGATTTCCGGATTGTCAAAGGATTGGTTCTAATAAGATTACAACAAAAATATTTCGGAAATGTGTCCTCTCACAGATGATTAAAAACAAGGTAATCTAAGACACTGGATGACCTGGAAACGATTCTTAGCAAACTTTCATTGATATTCTATAACAGCTCTGCCATTTCTATTACAAAACCCCTAAACAAAAATAATAGCTACGTATCCTGCATTTGAAAACTGATTTGACATTTTAGATTAAGAAAACAAAAAATACAATAACACTGGTAATTAATGATTTAATAAAATGAAGTAGAGATGTTCCTTGACATATGCCAAAATATATAATTTTTTTTTTTCTAAAAAGCGTAAATTCTGTATAACAAAACAGAAAAGAAGTAAAGTGACAATAACAAAGAAAAGGACGAAAAAATCTTGGTACTGTGTAATATTTTTGGCACTTGTAATTATTAATAAACATCGTTTTTTTTTTCATTGGTTTCTGAATTTATCTTGATTTGTGTAGTTTTAGTTATTTATTTTAGTTTTAGAGTTTTCAGTTATTGAGCATGCAAATTTATTTTGTAAATTCATAAACGTATAAGAAAGTTTAAAATAAACATGAAAGAGTGACCGCAAAAAACCTGTGATTTTCGCCAGTTTTTTCACAATTCGCAGAGAATTAAAAAAAATACATAAAAATATGTTTTTGGCCGCATATTACTTGTCATAAAAAACTGAAATTAGCATAGCTTTTAGTATTTTGAAAATTTTAAAAATCACCCCTACGTAGGGGTTGAAAAAATGCCAAAAATGAAGAATTTGAATATTACCTATTGATATAAAAACTATTAGCATGTGATTTATTCTATCGAATGAATTATCTTAATACATATATTTTTTTTGGAATTTTTACAATTATTTCTGATATTCTCTATTTTTAGGGTTGATTCCACCCCCTGAGTGCGCTTAAGGGTGGATTTTCTAATTCAACATGCTTATTTCAGTCATGAGAATAAATCTTCTTTTGTATCAAGAATCATTCGATAGAAAAATTCACATGCTAATAGTTTTTATATTTATTGGTAATATTCAATTCTTCATTTTGGGGGTCATTTCAACCCCTAAATAGGGGTGATTTTTACAAATTTTCAAAAAACTATAAGCTATACTCATCTTAATTTTTTACGACCAGTAATTTGAGACCAAAAACATATTTTTATCTATTTTCTTTAGTTCTCTGCGAATTGTGAAAAAATGGGCGATTTTTGCGGTTACTCTTTTTATTCGTTTTTTATAGGTTGTTTTATTGCATCCAGTTAAAAAAGAGGCTTTCTTTTCTAAAAACAAAAAATTTAAAACTTTTAATATTGTCTTGGAAATTAGACGAAATAAAAATATTAATATTTGCAACTAATAGAGATTGCTTTTAATAATTGCGTTCAAGGCGGAATTTTTCACTTTTAGCCATTTGATATGAACCCTTCTAATTAAATTTTTTATGTCCAGCTTCTGAATGTTAGGCAATCTCAGTGGTATGCCATCGAACAGTGTCCAGTTTCACTAAGAAAATAAGAAATTTGAACAAACCGTTCAAATATTATTAGAAAAAAATTTTGGATCTAAATCTATAAATGACCCTGTATATAATAAAGAATAGGGGTAGACTGTCATTTGATATTCCTCTTAATGAACCCTGTTTACGGAAAAAAGTATGTAAAATTCCTCGTAGCCTACCCTATTTACTTAAAAAAACATGATTAGCACACTTTCAGTAACAAATTTATTATTGCTCATATTTCTAGTCAGGCTACCATCGTGCACTAACCAAACCGTGACGGAAGCGAAATAGGTGGGATAATTCGTAAGGACTTCCAGCTTCCTTCCCGCCCTACGAAAAACGACGACGTCGGAACGCTCGGCCGCCCGTTCCGTTGCAAATGGCCATTTTAAACTAACTAATTTCCAGTTAATTCCGGCAAACAAACTTAATTTGTGCAAACAAGTGGGTCTCGGCTCGGCCGTAACCCTCCGGAATGCCCCGTAGACGGAGAAGAACTCCACATGTCGACGACTGTTAGTCCCGACCAGTTGGAATCGGATTTACAAGGCAGTTTGCTCTCTACTAATATCTATCCGGTCAGTAAAGGGGGAATGAGAAAGTGCAGATTAGTTGAACTATTTGTAAAATCTTTTGCTTGCATACCGGACGCCGGAATTGTAGGAATTGTTTCCGGGTTAGGAATATGATGTTAATAAACAGACGGACAAGCCAGAGCTTGCTACGCGGATTCTGTCTTTATGATCTAATTAAGCTTTATGAGTGAGGTATGCGAAGGAAAGCAGCTCGAAGGGCTGCTAGTGCATTTTTTTTACTTTCCTGACCCAACAGATTTCAAAGCTCTACATTTCACTTAAGTAATTAAATAATTTAAATGAAATACGGCAGTAAATTTGAGAGTTTCAACAATTCAATAGTTATGAAAGCTATCAAAATACAGCGTTCGGCAGAGTGTTGATGTTGCTTTATCGGTTAGCAAAGTTCAGTATCGTGTGATTCGACATTAAAAGAAAACCAACGCCTTCCACGTCTTTATTTAAAGACAGTATATAAACTTAGAATTGCTTCCCTTTGTCAAAGTAAAGAACAGTAAACATGTTTTCAAAACGATTTATAAGGCCTCTAAGATATTCAAACAAAACAATAAAGAAACACCTTACACTATAAAAAAAAAACTTGCTCAAATTCACTCAATTTGACCCAATAATGTATCAATCTCTGTCCACACACGATTGAGTGAAATTTTCACTCTATTACTATGAGTACAACTAAAACTTTATGAGTGAAACTATTGCAACAGAAATGAGTGAATTTTACTCAAATTCGAGTTTCTGCTAACTATCAACTAAGTGACTTTTAACTCAATTCTGAGTATGTAAAACCAATTAAGAGTTGACTTTTTCTCTAAATTTAACTATTATTAAATAATTTTTTACTCAAACTTGATTTATGGCCTCTAAATTTTAATTTAAATATCATAATCACTCCGTAACTTTATTGCTTTCACTCACACCGATTCTCTTTAAAAAAGTGAATATATTGAGAACTGATTGAACACATCTTAATCTCATGTGAGAAGAATCACTAATCTCAGGATGTAAATATGTAAATAGTGCGAAAAAATCTCTTCGCGCACTCTCTGATCATTCATTAAAATGAACAAATATAAATTGAAAAAAACGCCTTAATTATATACAGGGAATAACAAAATAACCTTTAAAAAATCTTAGAGCCCTTGGAAATAATAACTATTACTGTTTTGTTTACTTTGACAAGCGGATTCAGACTTGAAAATCACAAAATTGCGTTTCACCCTATACAGGGTGATTCACAAATGGTGACCAAAAATGAAACCTCGTATTTTTTGATTAACTTTAAGGGGTCTTTCCTATAAAGTTTTTATCTAGGACGCTTCGTTAAAAAGATAGTGTTAAACTTCAAAAAATATTTTTAAATTTTTTAAATATGTACATAATTAAAAACTAGTAAGTGAAATAATTTAAAATTGGGCACATGTATGTATGTAAACATTGTCCAAAA
The DNA here is from genome assembly GCF_000390285.2 of Anoplophora glabripennis. NCBI lineage: Eukaryota > Metazoa > Arthropoda > Insecta > Coleoptera > Cerambycidae > Anoplophora > Anoplophora glabripennis. Next base: position 36,207 of record NW_019416352.1, on the reverse strand, counting down.
TCTGAGGCCTTTTCCTAAAATGCCTTAGATGCTCCAGTTGCGGAGATACAGTGTATCGGTGACATATTTTTCTAAATAAAATAGTACGCCACTGCTTTACGGTAACAACCATGATATTTTCGGATTCATCTTTCTATTTTCTACAAACTTTCTTATGTTTTTCGAAAAAAGCCTGATTTTCGAGTAAAACTTAAAAACCAACTGAAAACACTTTTATTTAAATGACATGGCAAGCACTAATCATTTGGTTATTTATTCGAATAAAGAAATTAATAACATTAGTCATCATTTTAATGATTTTATTTGAATGCTCAAAAATACCTCCATTTCCACGAACACAGGCCAGACATCTTTTTAGTAACGAAAATGTAATTTGTTCGAAATTTATTGTTGCTTGAATCTTATGAGAAACATTATTTATTCTTTCTTCTAACTGCTCAGAATGTCAAAGTTGCTATCGCAGCCCACTATGTAATTTCGAATATCGAAGTTTGCTCTTAGTTGATTTTTTAAGTTTTACTCGAAAATCAGGCTTTTTGCGAAAAACATAAGAGCGTAGTAATTTGTAGAACATTGAAAGACGAATCGGAAAATATCATGGTTGTTACCGTAAAGCAGTGGCGTACTATTTTATTTAGAAAAATATGCCAAAGATACTCCGCCACTGGAGCATGTAAATTTTAGGAAGAGCCCTCAGATTTTGGGCAATATTTATATAAATACATGCGCCCAATTTCAAATTATTTCACTTACTAGTTTTTAAATTATTTAAAAAAAATTAAAAATATTTTTTAAAGTTTAACACCCTGTATCTTCTTAACGAAGCGTCCTACTAAAAACTTTATAGGAAAGACTCCCTCAAAATTCACCAAAGAATACGAGGTTTCATTTCTGGTCACCGTCACCATTTGTGAATCACCCTGTATATGTTTACGTTCCTTATACCCCATTTTTTCAGTTATCATTTCCTTTCGATTCCTTCAGAAATAATAAACCCGTGCAAAATTACATTTCAGAATATCTTAAACGCTTCGATATTGAAGACCGTCTGGGGCGGGCTGACACGACAACAATGAACTTGCCCAGAATTCATAAATATATTAAAAATTCTGTTCGATCGCGGGGACAAATGATTGATTGAAAGAGAGCACCGACAACGAACATCCGCCTTCGGAATTGCTCCTGATGGGCGGACTGAACAACGACGCGACGCCACTCTCCCGGACTCAATAAGCGAATTTAATTTTCGACTGTTTTGTCTGGATCTTTTATTCGGTTTGAGCGATCGAGAGAATCGTAACAATAGATTGATTATGACTGTTATATATTTATTTGTCCAATGGCAGATATAAGAACACTAGAATTGGTGATTTCAAATCAGCTGACGCTTACAAATCACTAATAAATTAGAGCTCTTTATAGTGATTTAATAGCTCTTAAGTAATTATTGACTTTTAGTTTTAATATCATTAGTGACTTACATCTGGATCAGGATCGATGAGTATTTATCCAACTGAAGAGTGTAAGATCACTAGAATGGGTGATTTCAAATATATAAATGTTTACAAATCACTAATAACTTATAACTCGTAAAGCAACAGTAATGTTACGCGCCCAGCTTGTTAGAATAGCTCACAACCATAGCCCAATAATAAGCTAAAATTTAGCAGGACTTTGATTTAGTAGCTCTTAAATCACTAGTGACTTGTAGCTCTTAAATCACTAGTGACTTATAACTCCTATATTATTAATGACATCTGTACAGCAACAGCTCTTAAAGTATTAAGAACTTTGACCATTATTGTCCAACAACAGCGTTGTATAAGAACACTAGAACTGATGATTTCAAATGCTTATAAACCCTAATAAATTTAGATTTTAAAGCAGCAGTAATGCTACATTTATGTTATCGTTTGCTAGCTCACAACCACTAGCAACTGGTAATCAACAGTAAGCTAAGCGACTTAAAAACTGAAGCACTTTAATAGCTGTTAAGGAACTAGTTGCTTTTAGCTCATATATCATTAGTGACATACAGCTGTCGCTATAACTTGCAGCTCTCAATTGATTAGGATATGTAGGTATTATTATTATTAGTCCAACAGCAGCGTGGAAGAATACTAGAATTAGTGATTTTATTTATTAAAACTGTTAATAACTAATAAATTATAGTTCTTAAAATAATAATGATAATAGGTATCTGGGCAAGCTTACAGAATAGTTCATGACTCCAGTAATTGTTAATGAACAGTAAGTAATTTGGTAGCTGTTAAGTAACTAATGGTTTTAGCTCTTATATCGTTAAGTAGTGACTTAACAGTTGTGAATTAATCACTAGTCAATTAGAATAAAACATGATTCTAAATGTTATAAACAAATTTAATATCTATTAATCCAGTAGCGACGAATAACTGACTCACAATAGGTCACTTCCATTTTGAGGTGTTATTCACCTTAAGGAGAGGAACAGAACATGTAGTTTTATGAATCTCATGCCACTAGCTGGACTTGAAACGTGATCTTCAAAGTAGAAAACTCATTTAGAAAAATAAAATAAAATTTAAAAGTTTCACTAGTTTTTTTAAGAACTACTAAATTGTTTTATAGTGATTCATTTCAATTCACTCGTGATTAATACTTGTCAATCACTAGTGACTTACCATATAACTTGCACAATAATTAATAGCTTCGTGTTCGCTCAATGGATTTATTTGAAGTTCGTAGTATTCACACGTATTACGTTATCTCTTTATTTTCAGTTCCATTCCCTTATCGCAGTTAGAGATAAAATTCGTGTTTCCATATTATTATTATTACGGCCAAATATTAACATTGGTTATCGCCATATGTTTGGATGGTATTGGGAACAGCGTTAATTTTGGGAAATTGCCTCCTTATCTGTGCTATGGAACAAACAATATTCGTGTAAAGGTTACCATTGCATTCATTATTGTGTTCGTACTAAATGTTGCACAACGATAATTTTAATATCCTCAAACAAATGAACGTATCCCTGAATAAGCGTTACACTTTACTGAAGCGAATGTAATACAAAATACAATGGCGTGTGAGATATATATCATATTTCTAAATAAGTATTTTGTTATATAAATGTTTGCTTTTTGACAATCTCGTTTTTGAGGTACAGGGTGTTAATTTTTTTCTGAACAACTATGGCGCAACACTGGAAAAAAATATAGTTTTGTCATTTTTTAATTCGGAAGTTGTATTGGGACATAGTGATGCCATAACACCTGTTATAAAATAATTTTAATAAAATTAAAATTATCTAAAGATGTTATATTTTCAAATTGCTAATTTCTACCGAAATAGTACGCGAGTAAACAACATATCGTTTTCGTGAAAAATTAAGTTTGTGTTTCTATACATCAAATATCTTAATTTTACTATAAAACAGTTTTAACTTGAGACTTAAAAACTATAGGTTATACCGTTTTTTTTTTTAGAAAAAAGGGCCTTCGTAGAGATTGTAGCCCTGGGTCTTACCATAGGTAAATTCGGCTCTGCCTGGAACTATTTGAGTAGATATACTATGGGCGTATGGAGCCAAAATCCCATGTATTTTCTTATGGAGGTTCATATTAGCAGTTTTTGACGAATTTTACCCCCACTCCTCCACCTTTTCCCTTCCCCCTCCCTTCCCCACCAGCCAATCAGAGCGCAGCATTTTTGTCGGGAAATTCAAAATGTAGTCATCTAGGTCTTTACCCCCACCTAGGCCTTCGCCCCCGCCTAGGACTCTGCCCCTAGGGCCCCCATGCAGGTATCTCCACGTAGGTATGCAAGATCCCCCACGTAGGCGGTTGCTCCCTAGGACCCACCTAGGGCTTTGCCCCACCTAGGACTTTACCCCACCTAGGGCTTTGCCCCCAGGGCCCCATGTAGGTATCTTCATGTAGGTATGTAGGATTCTCTACGTAGACAAGAGTATTGTGCGTAGGCCTCCGTGTGTACCCCGCGTAGGTATATCTAAATTGTATAGGGCTTCGCCTGCCACCGCGGGCCCCAAAACGTGGTCGAGCGGTGACAGGATCAGTAGCCGCGATTTTCATTTCACAATAGTAGTTTATAACGCGGCCGAGCGAGTATCTGTAGATGGCGTTGCAAGTGGAGCGCGGACCTAATAAATTTACTTGTATATTTAAGTATTACAAACTACAGCTAAAAAATATTTACTGGATTTCACTTTAGGAATGTATGTTAAAATAGAACAGAAAGGGTCAATCCTTCTTCGTCTTAAATGTTCATATATATTTCTTAAGTTCATATTAAAGCCTANTGCACGCACCTGGTGCCGCCTCTGACGTCACGCTCCTCGATGCAGACCTCCTGGTCATTGCCGATGACGGACCCCGGCTTCTTCTTCGGCATTCCAGATCCCCCACCCCCGCACCCCACTGACACTTCTTCAGCGTGACCTTGGAGCTGCTGCTGGAGACCTGGTGCCGGCTCCGGATGGCGGCAGCCCGGTGGCAACCTGGAGTGACCTTGAAGTGCGTTAGAACTCTCCTAGAACAACTACTTCAATAAGATGAAAATGTCAGGTAAATGTCAAAAATAAAGTTGGATCCACAAGTCATAAAATATTACATATAAAAGTCAAATACAAATATATGTAGAAGTAAGGAATATTTTGAAACAATTTAAAATTTTTGTAAAGAAACTAGAATAGGATTGTAAATTTGTAAAGTATAAAGCGAAGTGACGTGAAGTGTAGAAAGAAAACGGCATTTAGAAAGAAAAGGCATATATGTGGGAAGGCCCTAACAAAGAAAAAAAAATTAAGAGTAGGAAAAATAAAATTGGAGAAAGTTATTGATTAGTTACCAAAAGATTTTGTCAAAGAGAGGTGTTAAAGAAGTTAATTGGTAAAAAAACAGATAAAATAGAATTAGTTACCGAGAAATTTTGTTAGAGAGTGGTGTTAAAGAAGTTAATTGGTAAAAACCAGATAAATAGACATAGTTACCAAAAGTTTTTGTGAGAGAGAAGTGTTAAAATAAGTGATTTGGGAAAAACCAGATAAAGAGAAATAATTATATTTAAAAACAGTAAGAAAATTAAAGTTAGATAATCAGTGGAAAGAAAAGTTAAAGATAAGCCAAGAAAAGGACTCAAAAGTCCAGTTGCTTAAAGAGGACCGACCCCAAGAAGATTACAGCAATAACAGAAAGACGAGAATTCCAACATCAGGTTCCGGAAATTCAGTGAGAGCAGAAAGACGAGGATACCATCAGCAGTTTCCGGAAATCCAGTGAGAGCAGAAAGACGAGGATTCCAGAGCAAAATCCAGGCCGAGTACACGCGGTAAGCCAGTCAACTATTGATATATCAACAAGACATACAGAAAGGTACCTCTTTTGTGCACAAAGTAGTCCAAAATCGAATACGAAACCGGTAGCTAGCAAAAATAGATTGAAAAATACAATCAAAAAGGTCAGAACACAACATTTTCATATAATTAAATTTTCATATCAAATAAATTTGATTTTACCATTTGAATAATTATCAAAATTTAGCCATTTTAAAATTTAATAGATATTAATATTAGCAATAAGCTCAGTAACACATTGAATAAGAAATTATAAGATCAAATTTGAATACACCTAGATAAAATCTTGTACAAAGTCTTACAAAAGTATTGTAGGAGAATTCTAAATATTCCTTAATTGTATTTGACATTGCACAGTGGATATTTATTGATATATAAAAAAAATATATAATAAATAAATAAATTTCTAAATAACATCTTTTGTTTAGTGTGGTGTGTTGTGTGGTTGCTGAATTTGAACCTTCATTTGAACTCACTACTGAGAAGGGTCGAAAGCTAGCCAGGGAAAAATAGACAACCAACATTACAACATAAACATTTAAACAAACATATTACATACAAATTACACATCAATACTCATAAAAAAATTTGACGCATACACAAAGACATTTTCATACTAGTGCTGGGAATCATATTCGAATTAGTACTATCTATAAATTCGAAGTGTAAATGTAACTATTCGAATATTCGAATTATTCGAATAATTTAACTATTCGAATATTCGAATTATTCGAATAATTTAACTATTCGAATATTTGAATTATTCGAATAATTTAACTATTCGAATAGGTATTCGAATTATTCAAGTAATTTAACTATTCGAATATATAAATAGTTGAATATGACTTCACGCATACTGCGTTTGCGCTTTAACTTGTCTTAACGTGAACTGCTGCCCCGGTGGCTCGCGCTTCACTTTCAATAAAGTATATTGTCGGGACAGGATTGTACAATATTACTGTTTCCCCTATTGTATGTACACATAAATAAACATTACTCAAAGTTATAATTTTCTATTTCATCCTACAGGGTGATCCCAAATTATGTGCAAAAAATTTGAGGGTACATTATTTAAATATTTTAATAGGGGTCCTTCATATATTTTAGCGCCCCTGGAGGAGTTACGATCCTTTAAAAGGGGTGAAAAATAAAGTTTTATTAATTTTTTCCAAATGAAATTTGGCACATTTAGACTGATGAGGCTTCTAGGGGAGTATTTTTTATTGTCTTCGACTTGTTATAAGACGTTGAAATTAACTCCACATTTTTTATTGGATTTTGTTAATGCTTGTTGAATTTAGAAACTTTTTTTAGAAATGGTACAAATTTTGAGTAAAAAAATGAAGTACGGGATTCCATACGCGCACATAGTCTCTTTTCAAATATCTAATTTAGCACATCAATATCTAGTAGCTTCTCATATTTCAACGTCTTACAAAAAGACGAGGACAATAAAAAATACTCGTTTAGAAATTTCAGTTGTTAATTTCATACAGTTTGGAAAAAATTGAATAAAATTTTATATTTTAAGGAGGCGTAACGTAACTACTCCAGAGGTGCTTAAATAAAAGAAATTATATCAACGATCCCTTCTTTTAAAATTGCTTTGAAATAATTAACCCTTAAATTTTTTGGCTCACCCTGTACATGTAGCCATTCATTTTTTGAAAATACTTACTAATTTCAGCTCAGTAGATAGGCTACCTTCATACGACGCCAAAAATCCCATGCTTTTTCTTATGAAGGTTCATATTAGCAGTTTTTGACGAATTTTACCCCCACTCCTCCTCCTTTTCCCTTCCCCCTCCCCTTCCCCGTCAGCCAATCAGAGCGCAGCATTTTTGGCGGAGAAAAATGGCAGGAAATTCAAAATGTAGTCACCTAGGACTTTGCCCCACCTAGGGCTTTGAACCACCTAAGGCATTGCCCCTAGGACCCCATCCAGGTACCCCACGTAGGTATGCAGAATCTCCACGTAGACAAGTTTATTGTGCCCCACGTGTACCCCCGCGTAGGTATGCCCTGGTTTAGGGCTTCGCCCGCCACCGCGGGCCCCAACGTGATCGGGCGGTGACGTAGACAGTAGCCGTGATTTTCATTTCGTAATAGTAGTTTATAACGCAGCCGAGCGGGTGTCCGTAGATGGCGCTATAAGTGGAGCGCGTGTCTAATAAATATGCCTGTATATTTAAGTATTACAAACTACGGCTAAAAAATATTTACTGGAATTTACTTTAGGAATGTTTGTTAAAATAGAACAGAAAGGGTCAATCCGTCTTCGTCTTAAATGTTCATATATATTTCTTAAGTTCGTATTAAAGCCGAATGGCAAATTCTTTTTGTTTTTTAAATTGTATTGAAATAGAAATTATTCTGCTTAGGTGTGTGATAAGAAAACCAAATTAACAAACGCTAACACAGATGTCTTTGCTGTCTCAGCAAAACGGTCAATAGCCTGTTCTGGCGATATCAACTACAGTCACTGCACTATGCGGCTTTTCTTGGCTAAGACTAATAATAATCAATTTTATAATTAGTCATAAAATCAACGAGTTTGCTCTGCTTGTTTTTTGTTAAAAGCTTCTCGGACTATTATAGTGAGTGGTGCTTTTTGTGTGTATCCTTTTGGATAAAGAAAGGTAAGTCTATATGCACATTTTCAATTAAAAACGTAGCCTTGTATAGCAGTTATAATCTTAAACGGCAATTACTTCTCATAGTAAAAAATTATATAACTAAAAATATTAGCATTAAATTCTAAAACAGTCAAACCAGCTACCAAAATTAGTGGTATATTAAACAAATTCACTTACACGTTTATTGTTTAATGAAGAAAAATTCTATTTAAAACCACCATTATACAGGGTCTTATTTTAGCAGTTGATAAAAAACAATAGCTACTGGGCCTTTATAAAAGTTACAAATTAGTTAACAACAAGATGGTGGCTAAAAATCTAAAGCATTAATTTTATAGGCAGTTGAAAGTCTAACTAGGACAGAAAGGCATGAATTTCGGCTACAGAGGCATGAAGTTCAAAGCAAGACATCGGGACGACAGAGACATGAAGAAAGAAGGCATACAAAGGGTAAGTTGCTAGATTTTTCTGCATTTCAGATCGCGTCGTCTGTACCGATCCAATACACAGTTAAATATGCTGGCTTGATACAAGTACCCTTGGTCGTGTAGGGATCTATCTTAAACGATTCCCTAAGGGTAATCATTGGATTTTTCCTTGTCAACGAAAAAAGGTTTCAGCCACACGCGAAAAACTTAAATCCTCCGTGAACGCGAAAGGCCTTCGGGCTATCGAAACGATAAAAATGGCTGTCTTGTGGTTAGGGCAAATTCAAAATATAATTGTTCGGTACCATACTCTTAGCGCAATTCAAACATCTCGACGGCAGTGTTTCAAACTAAACAGATCCGTTGCGACTTAGAACATAATTGAACGTTATAGGGTCTTTCCTTACAATGAAAAATTACTATTGACTCTTTACATTAAAAATTTTCAGATTTTATTTTTTCGTAAAATAATTTTTTGTCACTATTTTTTTCATGAAAGTTCAGTTTGACGTCATTTTTCATAATTTTTCCATATTTAATTTTTCTATATTTAATTTTTTATTAAAGTACAGTTTTGGTAAAGTATAGTTTTGACCTAATTTTCACATAAATAATTTTTAATAAATAATCTTTCTGTTTTTATTAAAGTTCAGTTTGACGTCATCTTACATCGGAAAGTGATGCCCCGAATTATCCGGTTCAGGTGTAAGAGTAAATCTTTTTTTCTCTATTTAATTTTTCGTAATTTTTCTACTTTTTAGTAAAGTATAGTTTTGGTGTAATTTAATTTTTCTGCTTTTCTATATTAAGTTTTCATAGAATAATTAGTAATTTGTGGCTTGATACAATTTAAAAAAAATACAAAAAACTTACCAGTTTGGCTAAGGGAAAGCGGTAAACGGACACAGAGGGTGGCTACAGAGGCAAGTAATGGGATGGGGGCGGTTCTTTGATAGCCATAGGGGCCTCCTATAATTAGTTGGAAGCCCCGGCAACTCAATTCCACAAAATATGTTCGCACGTATACGCACAAACGAAAGCGTTATCTATACATACCCCTTGAAGACGACAACCCTTATCTTATTAGGACTGGTATTACAGACGCCAAGGGTTGTACTCTCCCGCATGAAAGCGGTACCTGTCACGCTAATGTGAGGAAGAAAGTCGACCACCANTGAAGAAGTTTCAACACCTTTTAAAACTGATAATTATTTCAAATGTGATAACAGCATAACGTAAAACGTAATAACGTGATGTAAAACATGACGACACCTTATACGCGTAGTAAATTACTAGCTGAGACATGTCGGTACTTGTTCATTCTTCGCTGATCTGTTGAGGTGTACGGAGGTGGTGCTTGCGAAGTTAAGAATATGGGAATTTGGGCTGGTGGTCGACTTTCTTCCTCACGTTAGCGTGACAGGTACCGCTTTCATGCGGGAGAGTACAACCCTTGGCGTCTGTAATACCAGTCCTAATAAGATAAGGGTTGTCGTCTTCAAGGGGTATGTATAGATAACGCTTTCGTTTGTGCGTATACGTGCGAACATATTTTGTGGAATTGAGTTGCCGGGGCTTCCAACTAATTATAGGAGGCCTCTATGGCTATCAAAGAACCGCCCCCATCCCATTACTTGCCTCTGCAGCCACCCTCTGTGTCCGTTTACCGCTTTCCCTTAGCCAAACTGGTAAGTTTTTTGTATTTTTATTTAAATTGTTTCAAGCCACAAATTACTAATTATTCTATGAAAACTTAATATAGAAAAGTAGAAAAATTTAATTACACCAAAACTATACTTTACTAAAAAGTAGAAAAATTACGAAAAATTAAATAGAGAAAAAAAGATTTACTCTTACACCTGAACCGGATAATTCGGGGCATCACTTTCCGATGTAAGATGACGTCAAACTGAACTTTAATAAAAACAGAAAGGTTATTTATTAAAAATTATTTATGTGAAAATTAGGTCAAAACTACACTTTACTAAAACTGTACTTTAATAAAAAATTAAATATAGAAAAATTAAATATGGAAAAATTATGAAAAATGGCGTCAAACTGAACTTTCATGAAAAAAAATAGTGGCAAAAAATTATTTTACGAAAAAATAAAATCTGAAAATTTTTAATGTAAAGAGTCAATAGTAATTTTTAATTGTAAGGAAAGACCCTATAACGTTCAATTATGTTCTAAGTCGCAACGGATCTGTTTAGTTTGAAACACTGCCGTCGAGATGTTTGAATTGCGCTAAGAGTATGGTACCGAACAATTATATTTTGAATTTGCCCTAACCACAAGACAGCCATTTTTATCGTTTCGATAGCCCGAAGGCCTTTCGCGTTCACGGGCGGATTTAAGTTTTTCGCGTGTGGCTGAAACCTTTTTTCGTTGGCAAGGAAAAATCCAATGATTACCCTTAGGTAATCGTTTAAGATAGACCCCTACACGACACGGGTACCGTATCAAGCCAGCATATTTAACTGTGTATTGAATCGGTACAGACGACGCGATCTGAAATGCAGAAAAATCTAGCAACTTACCCTTCGTATGCCTTCTTTCTTCATGTCTCTGTCGTCCTGATGTCTTGCTTTGAACTTCATGCCTCTGTAGCCGAAATTCATGCCTTTCTGTCCTGGTTAGACTTTCAACTGCCTATAAAATTAATGCTTTAGATTTTTAGCCGCCATCTTGTTGTTGAATAATTTGTAACTTTTTATAAAGACCCTGTATATCTGTATTCTACCCATTTCCTGTTGAAATAATGAGGATTTTTATTTAATTTCTCAAGTTATTAAAATAATACCCTGTATAATGCTGGTTTTAAATAAAAAAAATTTCAATCTGATTTTTGGTTTAATTTTTATGATTCTAGTAAATTGCCTTTATCTTTTTTTTTTTGATAAAGATTCGTCTAACTACTGTTTAATTGTTTTTGGTTCATTTTTTCAGTTATTATAATAAAGCCTTGTATTATAGGGGAATTATACTTTTTATTTAATTATTTTCGGTTAGTTAAGGTTTATTACGATAAAGAAATTTTTTTCTGTATTAAATAAGCTGTTTTACCAGGTAAATTATAGTTTTTAGAATGTTAATATGTTTTGGGGATTTTATTATAGTTTGTTTTCCTGTTGAAATAAGCCAATATTTTTAATTATAGAATTTTTCCTATGAAAAAAAAATAATTTGCCTAATTGCAGTTAAAGATTAATGCTTTAAATACGATTTTTATTAGAAATAAGCCATTTTAAGAACTAATTATAGTTTTAGAATGGACTGTGTATTAAAACTGAAAAGCCATCTGAAATGATGAAATTTGAAGCAACTTACCCTTTGTATGTCTTGTTTTTGGTTTCCATGTCTCTGTCGTCCTGTAGCCAAAATGCATGCCCTTGCAACGCTGCTCTCTCTCTGTCTTTCCGCTGTCTATAAAAATAATATAAAAAATTAATTCTTTAGATTTTTAGCCACCATCCTATTGTTAACTAATTTGTAACATTTATAAAGACCCAGTAGCTATTGTTTTTTATCAACTGCTAAAATAAGACCCTGTATAATGGTGGTTTTAAATAAAATTTTTCTTCATTAAATAATAAACGTGTAAGTGAATTTGTTTAATATTCCACTAATTTTGGTAGCTGGTTTGACTGTTTTAGAATTTAATGCTAATATTTTTAGTTATAGAATTTTTTACTATGAGAAGTAATTGCCGTTTAAGATTATAACTGCTATACATAGCTACATTTTTAATAGAAAATGTGCATATAGACTTACCTTTCTTTATCCAAAAGGATACACACAAAAAGCACCACTCACTATAATAGTCCGATAAACTTTTAACAAAAAACAAGCAGAGCAAACTCGTTGATTTTATGACTAATTATAAAATTGATTATTATTAGTCTTAGCCAAGAAAAGCCGCATAGTGCAGTGACTGTAGTTGATATCGCCAGAACAGGCTATTGACCGTTTTGTTGAGACAGCAAAGACAGCTGTGTTAGCGTTTGTTAACTTGGTTTTCTTATCACACACCTAAGCAGAATAATTTCTATTTCAATACAATTTAAAAAATAAAAAGAATTTGCCATTCGGCTTTAATACGAACTTAAGAAATATATATGAACATTTAAGACGAAGAAGGATTGACTCTTTCTGTTCTATTTTAACAAACATTCCTAAAGTAAATTCCAGTAAATATTTTTAGCCATAGTTTGTAATACTTAAATATACAGGCATATTTACTAGACCCGCGCTCCACTTATAGCGCCATCTACGGACACCCGCTCGGCTGCGTTATAAACTACTATTGCGAAATGAAAATCTCGGCTATTGTCTACGTCACCGCCCGATCACGTTGGGGCCCGCGGTGGCGAGCGAAGCCCTACACCAGGGCATACCTACGCGGGGGTACACATGTGGCACAATAAACTTGTCTACGTGGAGATTCTGCATACCTACGTGGGGTACCTGCATGGGGTCCTAGGGGCAAAGCCTTAGGTGGGGCAAAGCCCTAGATGGGGCAAAGTCCTAGGTGACTACATTTTGAATTTCCTGCCAGTTTAACCGCCAAAAATGCTGCGCTCTGATTGGTTGGCGGGGAAGGGGAAGGGGAAGGGAAAAGGAGGAGGAGTGGGGGTAAAATTCGTCAAAAACTGCTAATATGAACCTTCATAAGAAAAAGCGTGGAATTTTGGCGTCGTATGAAGGTAGCCTATCTACTCAGCTCTCTTAAAAAACATTTGAACTTTCTACATTTTATAATAGTGTAATATTTGAATTATCTTTATTATTCGAATAATTCGAATATTTGACTACATACATATGTACAATCTAATTTCGAGCATTATTTGTATTATTCAAATATTCTAATATTCGAATAATTCAAATAATTTGTATATTCGGATAATTCGAATATTCGAATAATTTGAATATTCGAATAATTCGAATATTCGAATAAATATTGAACTAACTATTCGAATATGAAATTAAAAAAATTTCCCAGCCGCCCTAATTCATACCCGTAACAATATATATATATATAGCACGACAGATGGAGCCATTGGTGCTCCGCGTTCTCTGTACTTCTATATATATATATATATATATATATATATATATATATACATTTATATT
>NW_019416352.1:0-21203 GCF_000390285.2 Anoplophora glabripennis | reverse complement strand
CTATCTAGAATTATTGGAAAGTACAATTGATCCTAGGATAACAGAGATTTTAGAAAGTGACGACAATTTACTAGAAAATGAAATAACCTTCCAACAAGATGGTGCGCCCCCGCACTATGCTGCTGCTGTGCGACAATTTTTGGATGACCATTTCCCGGGGCATTGGATTGGCAGAAGAGGTCCCGTCGAATGGCCACCAAGATCTCCGGATCTGTCCCCTTTGGACTTTTTTCTGTGGGGTCATTTAAAATCACGAGTGTACGCCACTCAGCCGGAAACATTGCAAGTGCTACGTCAGAGAATTGTAGAAGAATGCCGATTAATAACTGCGGATGTCTTTAATAATGTTCGAACAGAATTTGAAAACAGACTGTATTATTGTTTGGAAGTTAACGGGGGTCATTTTGAGCAATTCATCAAATAAATCTGATTTATTATTTGCTTCAGCTTTTTTATTTCATTTCTGACTTTTTTGTAAACTGATAGACACATCAATAACAATTAGGTAATGCGGTCATGTGTAGTAGATGAAAAACTTATTAGTGGTGGGCATTTGTGTAGAAATTACTACGCGTAAGTTGGTTTGTCATCTTTTCGTTTGTAACCAATAATTCTGTCAAATCTCAACCGATTTCTAAAAACGGTACGTCACTGTATTCGCAATGAAAAGGGCTTTAAAATGATGTGCCACAAGTGGGGTAGTTGCATTTGAAATTTTTAAGTTGGGGTTGCTAGGCATTAGGGGGATGAACATATCGAGTTGGCTTGACTGTCAAAAAAGCTCCCCCCAAGAACAAAAATCGACGGGTCTCGGCGAATTTTGAAATATTATTCTGTTTTCCAATTATAGGGGGGTCAAATTTTCGTTGGAATACCCTGTATATCCATAACATGTACAGAGAGTGAAACACCTACAACAACTGGAAGATTATGTATTAGCGTATCGAGTTTTATCGATGGAGCGACATTCACCTCGGTATAGGTTTTCGGGAAACGTGTGGTGTGATATGATCTATAGTATTTTAATTGGCCCTTTCATTTTGGAGAATCAGGACCAACCACTACTTAATTTTTTTACAAAATTAATTATAAGAACTACTAGAGGAAGTTCCTTTAAACATGAGATGCGAATGTACTACAGTACGTTGAAGCTCCTGCACATTTCCCTCGTTCAGTCAAGCTACATTTTTTCCAGAGCGTTATTATTATTGGCCTCCAAGATCTCCAGACCTCACAGCACTAGATTACTGTTTATGGGGCTGATTCAAAAATGGAATATACAAAGTTACAGTGAACACTCGGGAATCATCAATACTGCAGGATTAAAAAAGACATACATCAATCAGGAGAGCTACAGGCGCCCTTGGCAGACGAAACAAAAATTGTTCAGAGATCAATGCTGATATTTCTGAACATTTAATAATAGAATAAATACTTTTTTTTATTGAAATGCACATCATAGCTTGAAAACAAATGAAAATCGCATAACAAAATTCGAGTTTTTTCTTATTATTTTGCAGTAAAGAATCCATTCTTGGAGTTTGGAACGATCATCCCGACTCACCCTGTATAATTACCTATTTATTAGCTGAGTACCTTCTAATTAATATTTATTTATTTATTTTCCAAACAGGTGTGAACATAATTACACGGAAATACCTACTACTTAATATATACAATATTAAATACAACATGTCATATCAATCTTTACCATTATAAAACAATAACAAAAAAAATATAAGAAATAAACAGACCTTTTGACCTTACCAATGAGCTCCTGTTAATTATTTTTAGAAATATATACACGGCGCTGATTGAGCTGAACCAATAAAAGCGGGAATTAAATATTTTAAGAAAAACAGAAGTTAAATATCGTTCATCCGTTCTGGTGAGCGCCTCGTCTATGAATGTCCGAACTTTTGATTTCTTATATAAACATTTTGTGCTCGGAGCCTTGATTTTTGAGATACACGGTGTTAAAACTAAACATATTTCTGCCATTTAATAAAATATGTGAGTACCTATATAATCATCGAATATGAGATTTTTATTCCTAATGTTATTTCTAATAAAAAAGGATCTTTCACTTTATTCGAAAAAAGGGCCATGTTCAATGTTTCTTTTAATTTCAAATTAGATTGTTACACTGATAAAAATGTTATTAAAATTACACTAAATCATTGATTATTTTGATACCTCAGTGCGTAATGTAAAATTACATAATACAAGTAAAGTTACATTATTAAGCATGTAATTTTACACTTTTTGTGTAATTCATCTAAAATATAAATTTACATTATCGATATATGTATACTTACGACACCTAAAGTGTAATTTTACTTAGAAACAGGAAAGCTATATAGTATTTTTCAGAACAAAAAAGTCTAGGCTTTATTATTTTCTAATATTTTTAGAAAAAATATCTCTTTTACATACTTAAATACTTCTCCAAGAGAGCTTACAACGCACTTAAGTGAAAGGAAAATAACATTAAATAAACAAGAAGATTTATTAATGCAGCAAATGGCATATTCCCTAAAGTAAAATATTTTCTGAATTATACCTAGAGATAAATAATATAGAATATTATTTAACAAATTAATTAAACAGCTCTCTTAAAATAATAGTACAATGAAAAACTTGGTATAGCAGGTTTAAATTAAGTTAGTACAAATTAAAAAAATATATAAAGCAATCCTTCCCTACTTATTTAAAGGACAAAGCATAGTTTGGCAAAACAAATACTTATGAATTTGTTGTTCAAGATATTTTTGTATAATAAACATATTTTAAATTAGAAAACAAAATAACTCCAAAATGCCTCATTTGTTTTAATTAAAATATAAATTTCTCTTCTTCTTAGAAAAAACATTAAGAGTTACAATAACTAATTTAATTGACAGACAGATCTCTTAATTTTTACATTTAATTAAGTAAATCTTTAGACCGTTTAATTAATTTAAATTAAAGTTACTTCAAAGAAATTTGAATAAATATAATATAATTTTTTAAGCTTTAACTCCCGAAAAGCAGTGACCGTCCATTAAGGCTGTTTAGTAAATAATTCAAGGAACAAACAACTTCCTAAAGTTATAATACCTATATGCTTAAAAGTCAGCCTGTATATTTATGGTATTATTTAACAAAATTGGTTTTGTTATGTCAACACTTATGCCTCAAGTATTTTCCAGGATCATAGAAAGCTTTGCTAGCCATCTTAAAATAATTTGATTATTCTTAACAGTATATGTCTTAATTACATGAACATTAATAATATATAATATTATTTTCTTGAAGTCGTTACATTATTTTATATATTTATTTTTTTAAAAACGCAAAAAGTGTATACTATACTTAATTCATCCTTCAAACTTCTACGGTGTTCCTTCAGCAAAATTAAAACAAAACGTTTCAGTGGATTAGGTTTTAAGCAGTCTTTTGTCGAGGATTTTAGATAATCTAAGCAAGTTAGAAACAATATTTCTTCACTGTACCAGAAATACAAGTTTTCTCTAGGGTATAAGATAGTTTACAGGCTGGCAATATATCCAGAATAAGGAAAAATTCATAGTTTTACTTCTTATGTTTATAATTACTATTAACACACGAATTAATCACAATAATTAAAGGATGTTTTTACAAAATTCAGGATAAAACAGGAAAGGTGTCCATGTTTTCCGTGATCTTGCACTACGAAAAATTAAAGGAATCCTTGTATTTGAACATTTCTAGTGTTCAGATGGATCTTACTACAAGTGCTAGGTATTTCTTGTCTATAAAACGCCAGCCTTCACGCTAATTCCTTATGAAGATATGGCAGCTCGAAGATAACTTACTCACAATGATTTTCTTTAACTAAATATCTTTTAAACTGCTTAATACCAAATTTTGTATACAGTTTTGATTATGTTGACATCTAATCACAAAAAAATAATGAGTGACATGGATACCACTTTTTCATACCTACGTTGATAAAAAATGTCTTAGGAGTGGTAGTAATTGAAAAACTTGAAATAAGTTAATGTTTTCGAGTAAAACTGAAATGTCATCATTATTTAATCTTTTCTTATTAGGTGAAGAATACATACAATAACAAAGTAATTAAGAAATAGCCATGTATTTAAGAAAATCGTATCAATTGATAATAAAAACGTCAGAGCAGTTGTTGTAAAAGTGGTGCCTTGTAATTTATCTCACAATCAGAATGCAACCCCAAAGAATATTTCAATAAGTAATTATCTTTTAAAATATGAATGATTCGTTTAAAATTAGAACTTCAACTCTGATTACAGGGTACGCTCTTGAAAGTCGCCACAAATTATAGCTTAGACTCTTTCGAATGTAATTAGTTTCAATTTGCTGAATTCGCTCTCGAAAATAAAAACCGATTGGTAGGCAAGGAAGAAGAGATTCAATGAATTCCGCAAATGTATAAAAAAGAAATTAAAATCTATTTAAACATCTTATGGTTCAGCTTGTTATTTTATTTACTAATACAGTTTGACATATACAGGGTGTCTGGTAAATATATGGCATGTTCTCGAGAGTGTATAGGGGAGATCAAAATAACCATAGTTTGTCATAAAAAAAATTTCTGAAGTGACCCTTAACGGAGGTTCAGAGCCCCAATATGTTACCCAGCGATTTACCTTTTCGGCTCTAACTTTTGAACCAACGTGTATAATTTAATGGAATTTTAATATTTCATGTTGACCATAAAGGCTCATAAAGCCGTACTATGGTAGATGTTTTACACTGCCAGAGAAGTCAGGAGCGGATTTGCCACCACACTTGTTGGGCCAAAATTTTGACAGGAGTCATTTTATAGAGCTGAAAACTGAATTTTTTCTACATTTGTTTCGATACAATTAGTCGTCTTCGAAAAAATTAAGTTTTTGTATAACATTTGAAATAATAAATCAGAATACAGCAATAAAACACTATTCGCTTTTATTAATCCAATAAAGTTGTGCTCGACTTATAAAGGCCGCAAAAAAAAATTCCGAACAGAATGATTTTTGTCAAGGTTGCTGCCTCCTGAGTATCCAGCCAAAACTCCTGGTACGAATTGCGCTATGGGGGAGGTTTCCTAAATATTTTTTTAGATCAAAATGATCTTCATAAAAGTTGTAGAGGATCAAATTCTGAACAACTTTTCCACATAAAATTGTTTTGTATGTCTAATACTTATTGAGTTACTGCGCATAATGTGACAAAAATTGGGCATGCTGCAGGGGTGGTCTTGTAAACATGTTTGTTACTTAAAATTACTTAAAGTTACTTAAAATTATAATAGGTCAAAACAAAGAGATATAGTATCAATTAAATATAACAAATAGAAGGCTTCGGACTGATTATATTTTGCGTAGAAATGTGCCCATTTACTCCTTCTACAACATAAGAATTAGACTCTTACGATATTTAATGATAGCAGACCCTCGGTATAATATAGTTATTTTTGTATCTAGTGCGCGAAATGCTACTTTGGTGATCGAGAATTGAATTTTTTAACGAGGCGAAGCCGAGTTAAAAAATTATTCGAGACCACCAAAGTAGTTCGCGCACGAGATGCAAACAATATTTTTTCTACAAACGTCAAAATCTATCTCTTAAAAATATTATAAATAAGTAAAATGCCTAATTTATTATAGAAAATAGTGTTGAGCTGGCTTAAAATGTCTTTCCTAATCAAATTTTCACTGTTACTATGGAAACAAAGTGGCTGTTGTACGATTAATGTTAATATTGTAAATAATAACTAAAGTTATTGTAAAATTCTATCATTATTTTAAAAGTATTTAATTGTTATTCATTTAAAAATAAATAATAATTTGGAGTTTTGCTTCATTTTTTCAAAGACTGAAATACAAAACTCTTATCAATTTACATGCAGTGTGCGAAATACTTCGCACCCTAGTGCGCGAAGTATTTCGCGCACGGTGTCATGGTAACGTAAGAATCCGAAAAAAAGTGTCACTTCGCATATTGTTGTCAATGCGCAAACCTTGTCATTTTTTGACGTTTGTAGAAAAAAAATTCTTCATATCTTTGGATTCAGCAGAAGTCGTTGCATATATTCTTACCAGAATGGATTTCTTATATGGCAGCATTTCCAGTGATTGTAGGGTGGGCTCATTGTGTACCTCATCTTTGTATTTTTATGAAATGATCCCGAAGGAAATAGATGAGATATTAAAAAACATGCCAAACAAAAAGAGCACTGGATTTGACAATATTCCAATCAAAGCAATTAAATACATCACAGGTTTTATTACATATCCATTGAGCCATATTTTCAATATATCGATCAATTCAGGTACCTTCCCTGTAAAACTAAAACAGGCCATAATATTGCCGCTTCACAAGAAAGGAGACACGGATCTAACTGAAAATCATCGTCCGACAGCGTTATTATCTTGCTTCTCCAAATTATTTGAAAAAATTGTACACAACAGAATTTTACACTTTGTGAACAGTTATGAACTATTATCATCAGAGCAGCATGGATTTAGATCAAAATTCTCGGCAAATACTGCATTATTTGACTTTACAAATTTTATATACTCTATACTTATGCTATTGATAAAAAAGAATATGTCATCGCTTTGTTTTTTTATGTAACACGGACGTTTGATTGTGTAATAAGGAGTTTCGTAGCAAGAAATTGTACACTATAGGCATCAGAGGATCTCTCAATAAATGGGTGGAATCTTTTTACACAACAGGAAAATTTCAGTAAAATTAGTTAACGTTAATTCCTCGGTAAACTCACTTAACCTAGGAGTTCCACAGGGAAGTGTGCTAGCGCCATTACTCTTTATTTTATTTATGAAAGATCTAGATGCTCATTTAACACACACAGCTAACAAATTGTTAGTAATGTTTGCTAACGAATGCTGCCATCTGTGTCAAAGCCGAATCTGTTAGTTTGCTGCAGCATCAGCAGTGCGTGAATATAGTTCTCTCACATTTTCACGCTTGGTGTGCATCGAATAAACTTTTTATTAACCCAAGTAATACTAAGTATATTATATTTCGTAGGGAGCTCTTTGTCCTTGACAAACTTCACACTATCAATAAATAACGCAATAATAGACAATGTTACTTGGGCAAAATTTCTGGGACTGCATATAGACAAGGACTTGTCCTGGTCTAAACACATTGAGCATGTTGGAGCAAAACTAAATTCTTCGTATTATGTTATCAGAAACCTTAAGTCTGTTGTTGACAAGAAGTATCTACAAATTGTTTACTATGCATTGGTGTACTCGCATACAAAATACTTAACCTTGTATTGGGGTCAGTCGAAGGAGATACACAGTCTTCATATTATAAAAAAGAATATTACTACTCTTTTTTTCACTTAAATCATGCAAGCCATTATTCAAAACAAATAAAATAAATATAAAAAATAATTATACAGGGTGAGTCAGTTTTTTGTAGACAAACTTTAACAGGAGATAGAACGCAAGTTTTTAAAAAGAAAAGTTCCTATAAACATATGTCGTAGAAGGCTTCGTTTCCGAGATACAGGGTGTTGAATATAATTTTTTTTTCTTGAATTTTCATTATAACTTATAAACGAATGCTTAGATTTTTTTCATGTTTGGGGGATAATGCCTATTAATGAAGGGGCATAAAACAAGCGATAAGAATGTTCAAAAACATGCACAGTTTCGGAGTGGAAGGGGTGCTCAACACCTTTCTTAAACAGAACTTCTACGCAATGACTATGTTTTAAAAAAACTGTTATTTTCATTATCTACATACAGTTTAATAAAAATAATGTCCCTTCTTCTGTTTCGAAATTCCTGTGCGTTTCCGAGTTATTTTGATTTTTAGTGTTTGTTGTGGTAATTTATTTGAAATCTGTTACATTACATACATACAATACATTATTGTGCAGTTGCCAAAAAGTTTTGAGAAGTTGTTAATTAAATATTGTTATAAATTCAAAAAATTTCTTCATAAACATTAACATCAATCAATCAATGTTCATTCAATATTTTTTTTTTGTAATTTAGTTGCAGTACATTAGTATTTACGCAGCACATAATAAATAAGGATTGTTAAAATTAAAATACTAAACAGATTTCAACTTATAAAAGTCTTGTATTTGAGTATGGGCTTGATATAACGAAAATTTATTTTGACTACATTGGAAAGAGATAAAGAATAAGAGATTTCGGCTTTTTAGAATCCTTAATAAACCATATTTAGGTGGGTTTCGTTGAAAGAATTAAATATTTAGCTCATAAATGATAATAAATAAATTAATTTAGTACCACATCAAACACTAAAAATCAAAATAATTCGGAAACGCACTTGAATTTCGAAACAGAAGAAGGGACATTATTTTTGTTAAACTGTATGTAGATAATGAAAATAACAGTTTTTTAAAAAAATAGTCATTGGCGTAGAAGTTCTGTTTAAGAAAGGTGTTGAGCACCCCCTCCACTCCGAAACTGTGCAAGTTTTTGAACATTCTTATCGCTTGTTTTATGTCCCTTAATTAATAGGCATTATCCCCCAAACATGAAAAAAATCTAAGCATTCGTTTATAAGTTATAATTAAAATTCGGGAAAAAATATATATATTCAACACCCTGTATCTCGGAAACGAATCCTACTACGACATATGTTTATAGGAACTTTTCTTTTTAAAAACATGTGATCTATCTCCTGTTAAAGTTTGTCTACAAAAAACTGACTCACCCTGTATATATAATTATGAAGCAGCTTTATTTGTTAAAAAAAATTCAAATCTATTTCCCTGTCGTATCACGATTCACAATCACGATACAAGATGTGCAGTATTTTCACTATGAAATCAGATTATCTCTCTATAAGAGAAGTGCGTATTATACATGTAGTATAGTTTACAGGTATAACAAACTATCTCTAAAAAGAACTTTTAGAATTTCTTTACGAAAGGAGCTTTTACACTGTGAATGAATTCTTAGGTACCTATTGATGATTCGTATTGTCTATCTTATTTTTTGTTTTTTTTTTGTATGACACGTTAGGTATAAATAATATGTAAGGCCTTATTTATGTATTATCGTAGTTTTGTATTGTTGTAGTTTTTCTTTCTCTTTTTTAAATTTGACGTTCGTATCCTGCGTTGGCATATATGAAATAAAATGTATTATTATATACAGGGTGGGCCATTAGTGTGAGAAAGTACACTAACTCCCTTGTTACTTATAATACAAAAAAAAAATTTATATAAAAGTTGTACAGAATCAAGAAACCTAAACTACAAAATTAATTTCAAACATACAGGGCGATGAGTAAAAACGGGACACGCCAAACATTACATTTTTTAAATAGAACACCCTGTATATTTTTAAACAGTTGGATTTCTGAGAAAATTCTATATATGGCAATATAAACAGTTTATCATTTTAGTACGGGGTTGCCAAGTTATGTAGAAAATTCTTAGAATCTTGAAAAAACATAACCTCGAAGAAGTTGTATTAACTTTCAACTACTAACACTTGGAGCAAAAATATTTGACAGAGTTATAGACAAATGTTATACAAAGGCTCCTATATTAGCTAATATCGATATTTTATACAGGGCATTTTTTTATAAGACGATAATTTTTAGAAAGTTCAAACTTGATTTTCTAAAATTTTTCAAATGGAACACCCTATATTTTATTGTTTTATTTTATTCGCATATCACTCCACTTCAACTTTTATTAAGCATGTTCTATACCTAAAATTGTTAGTTTTTAAGATATGGCAACATTTCTGAAAATACTTAATTTTTATTATTTTCGGTCGCACGAGATGGCTTTGGAAAAAACTGTCACATTGTGTCAACTTGTCAGTTCATAATTTACCATTCCATTTTGCGTTCATTTTATTAGTTTATTAGTATCTATTAGTTATTTATTAGTTGGTATTCATAAAATAATTTTATATTACAATGAATTTTTCTAAAGAAGAAATGGTGGATATGATTTATGTATTGGGAGCTGCTGATAGAAATTGTTTACTCGCAACAAGAATTTATAATCAGAGATATCCAGATAGAAGACAACCACGTGCAAATACCTTTGAAAAATTAATGGTACGTTTTGATACTACTGGCAATGTTTCTTATGAAAAACATGATAGAAAAAATACTATTGTGGATGATGAGAATGAACTAAATGTTCTGTTAAGTGTTACTGAAGATCCGCATATAGGCACTAGAGCAATTTCAAGGCAAACAGATATAAGCAGGACATCGGTAAGGCGGATTTTAAAGAAGCACAGGATGCATCCATATCATATCCAGTTTTACCAAGAATTGAATAACCACGACTATGAAAGTCGCTTGGAATTTTGTAATTGGGCCCAGAGAAAAATGAATGAAGATAGGCTTTTTTTTAATTGTGTGCTTTTTACTGATGAGGCAACGTTTCACAAAAATGGAAGCGTGAACAGACACAATTTTCATTATTATGCTTCTGAAAATCCGTTGCTTATAAGGACACATAGTCAAATCCGGTGGTCACTCAATGTTTGGGGCGGGATTATTGGACATTACGTTATTGGGCCTTATTTTTTCGACGAACATTTAACAGGGCAACTATATCTTCATTTTCTACAAAATACTATGGAAAATTTATTAGAAAATATACCGCTAAATATTCGTCAGAGGATGTGGTATTTACATGATGGAGCCCCTGTACACCACACGCAGGAAGTTCGTAGATTCTTAAACAATGAATTTCCAGAGAAGTGGGTTGGAAGAGGTGGACCAATTAGTTGGCCTGCTAGGTCGCCTGATCTGACAAAAATGGACTATTTTCTGTGGGGATATGTAAAAGATCGGGTATATCAAACTCCCCCTACTACTAAAGAGGATATGAAAAACCGAATTCGACGAGTTTTTCAAAATATCAACATTGATATTCTGAATAATGTTAACACCACATTTGAACGACGTGTAGAGCTATGTCTAAACCAAGACGGCCGTCATTTTGAACACTTGTTGTAAAATTAAATATTTGATTTATTTTCGTATCTATTTTGTTATTTTATTTCCATTTAATAAATAAACTATGTTGTTATGTTCTATTAAGATTTTTTTATACACAAATATGTAGTATAATTAAATTATTTTATAGTATAGACAAGTTGACACAATGTGACAGTTTTTTCCAAAGCCATCTCGTGCGACCGAAAATAATAAAAATTAAGTATTTTCAGAAATGTTGCCATATCTTAAAAACTAACAATTTTAGGTATAGAACATGCTTAATAAAAGTTGAAGTGGAGTGATATGCGAATAAAATAAAACAATAAAATATAGGGTGTTCCATTTGAAAAATTTTAGAAAATCAAGTTTGAACTTTCTAAAAATTATCGTCTTATAAAAAAATGCCCTGTATAAAATATAGATATTAGCTAATATAGGAGCCTTTGTATAACATTTGTCTATAACTCTGTCAAATATTTTTGCTCCAAGTGTTAGTAGTTGAAAGTTAATACAACTTCTTCGAGGTCATGTTTTTTCCAAAATTCTAAGAATTTTCTACATAACTTGGCAACCCCGCACTAAAATGATAAACTGTCTATATTGCCATATATAGAATTTTCTCAGAAATCCAACTGTTTAAAAATATACAGGGTGTTCTATTTAAAAAATGTAATGTTTGGCGTGTCCCGTTTTTACTAATCGCCCTGTATGTTTGGAATTAATTTTGTAGTTTAGATTTCTTGATTTTGTACAACTTTTATATAAACTTTTTTTCTGTATTATAAGTAACAAGGGAGTTAGTGTACTTTCTCACACTAATGACCCACCCTGTATGTGTATTATACACAGTATTGTCGCGACCTCTATTCTAGGGACGACCGACATTCCTACCGAAATCTTCGTATTCCACAGGCGGTGCTGAACGTCTCATTCAATTATGTACACCTTCGAGATGACATAAGTTTTACTGCAGTCTATCAACTGAACCTTTTTGACTTGTCGCTGTTGACTGAGCCTTCTCCACTACTGTTTGTAGGCACGAGTATGGTTACTCTGGTGTATATATCGCTGTCTTTTGTAGGCTTTTCCTTGCCTATAATATGGAAAGAGCTTTATACATTTTAATAAGAAATAATTTGGAGCATAAACATACTCTGTCCAGGTAATCGTCCCTGATTAATGAGTTGTAAAGTTGTAAGGTACAATAATAGATTTTCGGACACTTATGATGGTTTCGCATAGGTCATGTAGCAAATTATGCCTTAAATTTGGACTTTTTGTTCCTCCGAATTTTGCCAATCTTTGAAATCTGCCCATACTGGTATCTAGATTATAGTTTGCTGTCATGGTTCATTTAAGTTGTCCTTCCTCAGTTCGAATTTCGATGTATTTGAGAAACCTTTTATTGTGAAAAATCGAAATTGAGTCAGTTTTTCAGCGCGGCTTCCGCGAGGTTAGCAGTTAGAAGCTTCGTGGACGGCTCTGATAGAAATTTTGGAAACAGTCGAAAATTTAGATTTCCGTTCAGCGTTTTTTGTTTCGTAGGATTATATTATACAGGGTGTTTGGAAAAGTTGGTACAAAATTTAAGGGGGTGAAAGTAGAGCCAAAAATAGTAAACAAAGTTCCTATAAACTTTGGTCCTCCAGAGCACCGTTACCGAGATATGGCCGTCCAAAGGAGTCTTATCATTTGGATATTTTTTAAAATAACTTTCTGATTAAGATAACGAAATGAAAATTGTAGGTAATAATTATACCATAAGGGTCTTTAACTACCGTAAGTTTCATCAAAATCGGTTATAAATAAGGATAGTTTTGTAACTACTCTTAACAGAAACTTTTCGAATTTTTTTTATTCCTTTGAATTATCAAGCAAATAATATTATTTTTTAATGAATTAGACTTTTTTGAAGAAAAAATGTCCACTTATTTTTTCGAATTCTGCGTAGTTTAGTCAGAAATAATTATTTTTTAAATAATGTATGGCTCAGAACATTAACTTTTTTTAACATTTTCACATAGCAGGCATCTTTTATAGTGACAGTGACAATCATTAGTATCAATATAATGAAACTGTCACTATGAAAGATACCTACTATGTGAAAATGTTAAAAAAAGTTACTGTTCTGAGCCATACATTATTTAAAAAAATATTATTTCTGACTAAACTACGCAGAATTCGAAAAAAAGTAGATACATTTTTTCTTCAAAAAAGTCCAATTCATTAAAAAATAATATTATTTGCTTGATAATTCAAAAGAATAAAAATTCGAAAAATTTCTGTTAAGAGTAGTTACAAAACTATCCTTATTTATAACCGACTTTGATGAAACTTATGGTAGTTAAAGACCCTTATGGTATGATTATTATCTATAATTTTCATTCCGTTATTTTAATCAGAAAGAAAGTTATTTTAAAAAATATCCAAATGATAAGACCCCTTTGGACGGCCATATCTCGGTAACGGTGCTCTGGAGGACCAAAGTTTATAGGAACTTTTTTTACTATTTTTGGCTCTACTTTTACCCCCTAAAATTTTGTACAAACTTTTCCAAACACCCTGTATAGTATAGGTCATCGTGAAGATGCACTATAGACGGTTTCTTAGCCCAGATTGAAAAGTGGAGTGAAAATGAAATTCACTTGAGACTTAGAATACGGCATTATTTACATAAAATATGATTACATTATCTAATATGAAACCGTTCACTGTACGGTAAATTGTTGGCGATCATCTAATATCGTGACCATGACTCATAGTCCAGTCGAGTTGGTATTTTACGTTCCTCTCGAGATGTTTATAGGAATTTTAGGCTTGATTATTCTATTCACATAGGATCTATCATTGATTATAAAAATAAAATTTTCTTACACACAAAAGCCAATTCTTTTTTTAATTGAAATCCCTAAAAGTTGATTATGTACATAACTGCTGCTTCTAATATGTGTATATGACCCTATAATGAATTATGAGAATATAAGCTGGTGTCTCCAGAATATTTTCATTAGTACTAAGCTCCAGCCTAATGTCCACGGTTCTCAAATTTAAAACCTCATTCTAGCACAAACAATCGCCAACTACTAAAGAAGCCATGTGTTTGTAAGTATATGTAGTTAGAAAAGGTTTGTTCTTTTTCTGATAATAGGATTATTGGAATTGGGCATACAGCATACGTGTCATACAGGGTGGCAAAACAATTTTTTGAAAAATGCAAGTTATCGTATGAGTACGAATCGGAATTTAGAAAAACCTTTCAATTGGTCAAATTACAAATATCAAAACTGGTGTTTTATCCAAGCACAAGCCACCTGGAAGCCGATAATGACGAATCGAGACTTCTCCAGCTGTGAGGAAGTCTATATAATCCACGACTCTCGGCAACCAAAGGATACTCGTGCAGTTCTCAGTTTCGGAACGGCACGGTTAATCCAACGTTTCTGATTATGTATTTTGAAAATTTCAAACGTTCCGCGTCAGCCACTGATATTTATGCTGCACTTTCCACAAAACACTGTAATTTCACTTTGAGACCATCACCGTCGACAGCAACGTCTACGGTGACGTTCGTATCTCTGATAAAAAAGACATAGTACGGAGCCGTATACGTATCCTGTTGTGTATCGGGATTTCATTGGTTTTGTTCAAGATCATGGACGAATGCGGACAGTGGGAATGCTTCTCGGAATTTAGTATGACGTTATCGACTAGTAGTTTCTCGAGCACCTTTAAAATATTATAATTCATTGCAACGACGCTGTAGTAATTTGTAGCTCAAAGTACAAAAATTTCCTGTTTTGTGGTATCAGCTGTTTAAATGTAGACTAATTGATTTGGCACCAGGTGCTGCTTTTACATTAACTGTAGTATTACACTTAATCTCAAGTATTTTTATTCGACATTATGCAAACAACCACGAAATTATTAGGGAGCTTAATATCAATAGACGCAAGCTGTGATAAATTATTATGCTATACCTTTCCATCTGAATGAATTATTGATAATTTTGGAAGCATGTTGGTAAATAATAATATCTCTACTCCTCATTCTAATTACGAGAATTAGCCCATAAGTCGGAGACTTGTGCGGGAGAGGAGGCGGCATATTATTATTAGGCAGGCCGCATTTGCGCCCAGGAAATAGAATTATAATCCTAACTATAAGGATTAAAACTTAAAAATTATATGTTTAAAGTAATCGAGGGTGACGAAGAAGCCAGTTTACACTGATAAATATTAATATTTTAAAATTTATTACTAAGCTGCTTGATAATAATATAACTGATCATTTGAAATATATTTAAAACGTATTGTTTTAAATATTTCTAGAGCTCAAATGTGGCTTTGCCATACTTTCCACAATTTTAAAGGATGTGAAAAGTAAGCCGTTATACTCCCAATATTCTCAAAAACTATAATTTGACAACTAAATAATCTAAAAATGAGACATCTTAGAATAAGTTTCAGTGTTTACGAAAAAAGAAAGTCAATTCTTTAACCAGTGACTCCTGGGATCAAAATAAGATGATTTACACAAACTTACCTATTTACAAAAATACTAGCTTTAAAAAATATTAGGCATTAATATAAAATTTTCAAAATCGATTTTCCTTAATATCTTTGACGATAAACTTTGTTAATTTTTTTGTTATTGGTATAAGATTAATAATGCATTTATCTAATAATTTGTTGAGAGATAGTCTAATGATTTGCGTTTGAAACTATTAGGAATATTATTAAAAATGCTTCTTATAATTTATAAAAATGCATGCCCTTGATTTTTCTTGTTATTGACTTTTCAGGCCACGAACTACAAATTACGTTCTCCTTAACTTCAGTGCACATCATAAAGCGGCACGTAGCTCTTACCTACAGTGTCTGTTAATAAGTGGTATTTACCTTAATACTACAATTAATGAAAAATTTCTAAGAGGAATAAAATAATCGCAAAAAATTTTTTAAACGTAAGTACCTACAAAAAAGTTTGGGAGAATAGGAGGTCACGGCAACCCCGTTTTTAATTTATTTTCAAAGTACACAAATCTACATAAAAAATTGCAACGTAATAAATATCATTCGTATCACATTTGATAATATTTCGAAAATCGTTATTAAGAAAAAACGATTTTGAAAATTCTAATTGAAAATTATGTGTCTTTTAAAAAGTCATTTTGTATATACAGGGTGATTCAGTCATGATGTCATTAATTTTAACCACGTATTCGGACGGCATAATAAAAACAGAAAATCGAAAAAATATTACTTTTAAAAAATAAGCAAATTACCTCTTAACTCCCGTTAATTCGGCACCCTACTCGCGACACAGAACGCGAGAAAATTTGTGAATAGTTATAGGAACCATTTGCTTATTGAATACTACATACACATTTGTAAACAAAAAGTAGGTCACATAATCTACAAAATAAACGAATAACTTTTATATTTGAATTACTTTTGTACTTTTTACATAGTTGCAAGCATAGACAAAATAGACTGAACTGTAGAGGTAAGCCGGTGAAGCCAACCGTCAGTCCAACCTCAGCCCAGCCAGCCTCGCGCTCTCAGTCGCTGTTAGACATTCGCTGTGTTAATATTGTTAGTATTTTATTAAATATATTGTTTTTATTTGTGCAATCATGGAGCAGTGCAACGTTGACGACTGTAATAGCAGATCTGATCAAATAGTGCTGAAATTTTATTCTTTAGGTAAGTAACAACATAAAAATATTTTATGTCATTTCGACGGATTCGCGCAGCATGCTCCAGCTCACATACACTTATTTCCAATGTTGACTTCATGTTTTTTAGTGCCACGTTATTAACTGATGTAAATATACAGGCTCATATTATCAACCGGCTATTTACAATTAGTTTTTGTCACAATAGGTGATTATTTTCATGATGGCTATTAAAAATAATTGTAAATATTGGACCTTCAACATATAATTTCAATAATAAACATACATTAATGTTAAATTACAGGTGATTAGTTACTGAATAAAATTGTATTACCCATTTTCTTGTTTTTATTCTCATGTTTCCTAAAGAGGGTCGAAATGAAATTGTAATGGGTCAAAGCCATTAATAAAATAGATTGGGCGCCCTCAAAATCGTCTGTAATATGTTATTTTCAAGAGAAGTTTATTATTATTAATAAAAACGGCGTTTGAAATTTATCCAAAACTGCAGTGACAACTTTAACTTTAAGAAATAGAAAACTAATATATTTTTTTAATAACTCCTATAAAAACAGTACACCCAAGCTACAGAAAAATGCAATTGTGTATCTTGTATTAAAATACTTTTTGAATGTGTGCAAAACCGTACTTATCTTATCAACTTCGACGTCACCTGTTACATGAGTGTTGTATAATAATGAAAAAGTAATATTAACGGTCAGTAGAAGGAAGCGCAAAAAAGAAAACGCCTAGGTGGGGCAATTCTGGAAGGAAGCCTAAATAGTTGAAGATTGGCAGTTGAAGTGAGGCCAGCGCGGAGTGAAAAGTAAGACGATCAGTGTAATGTGAAAAATATAGAAGTAGTGGAAAATTTAGTGTTTAACCGGTATTAGTTAGCAGGTAATATTCTTTAAGTACTTTGTTGTTAATTAAATGAGACAGGTCTTATTTATCATTAGCAAAGGATCTTAATTTATACCTTTGGTTAACGGTTGTTTTTTATTTATGTTTGGGTGGTAAGAGCAACGATCGTGGGTTTCTCTGCCATGCTCTTTCCCCACAGGAGCTCTAGGTGAGCCTGGCACTCTTATTCTATGTTAAATGGTTGTTAATGTTTTTGTTGTTATTTCTATTTATCACATGTTTAATTTGAAGACCGTTGTATGTAAATAATAAAGTTAGGTGTATTTACTCTGTCTTTGTTTTATAAAATTAAACCAAACTTCCCCTCTTTAAAGTTAGTAGCCAGCGCCTTTCGGTCAATTAAGAAATAGATGTATACAACGTAGGTACTCCTTATGACGATCACATATGTTTGGCCACAACTACGTTTATTTTATTTTTATTTTTTTTCGATCGAACCCGGGATTGTTATACTACAAATGTGAACTTAT
The DNA here is from genome assembly GCF_000390285.2 of Anoplophora glabripennis. NCBI lineage: Eukaryota > Metazoa > Arthropoda > Insecta > Coleoptera > Cerambycidae > Anoplophora > Anoplophora glabripennis. The sequence goes on along the minus strand of NW_019416352.1, from coordinate 3,155 downwards.
TTAAAAAATATGGATAGGAACTTGTGGCGACAGTATGTGAAAAGTATATCGATGTGAGAATAAATCATGAAGTTAAAATATTTAAGTTAGTGAAATCTATTAAAAGACAAATATTAAATAAACTAACATTACTTAAAGGTTAAAGGACAATAAATATATTTAAATTATTTTATAGGTTTATTTAATATAAGCAAGACATTAAAATATATTATTTTCTGAATTCCAAGCTTGAAAAATTAATATTTGTCATACGTGTAAAAATATTGCTCAATCCGGACCTAATCAAATTATGCGCAGTGAGATTAACTCGCACACTCCACTTTCCCGCAATTTGGCTTCATCGGTTCCCATGCTTTGGGAAAGGAAACGTACACTCTAGGTGCTCTGTGGTTGCAAGCAAATTACAGGTCTACATTGGGTTAGGTACTACTAAAATGTGACTCTATTAAAAGAACGCTTTCAGTTTCTTATTTTAATATAATTATTTATATTTTATTTCTGTTTCTACAGATTTCAGCTTTGGAATCATTCGGAAAGAAGAAAGTGTATAACATGATGCCTAGTAACAAATATAAAGCGACATTTAAATACAGGGCTTTATTTCAGAGACTTTTAAAAGCATGGATTGTAGTCCATTTAAAATGAAGCCATTGCAAATGTTAGAACATTGAAGTTAAAGTGGAAACTACACTTCTACCGCATTGTAACGAAGAATGGCGAAATTTATGACGACTATTAATTTTAATTAAACAAGAGAAGTTACCTTCTGACGAGAATCACATACAGTATTAAGAAACCAGGTCGAAAAGCGGAAATCGGGGACTAGTACATAATGCTCAACAAGCATGTTTTAACTCAAACATGGAAAACATGTTTTAGAAAATATTACTACATTATTGTGGAATTCCATATTGCGCTTATTGCTTTCGTTCTTGTTATCAACATCGGAAATTGAATATTATCCCCTTTTTTCTAAATAAGTTACAGTAAATTTGATAATCAAATAATTAAATACTTTTGTTTCATTGAACATTGTGAAGAAAACCACATGTGAAAAAATAACACCTACTTCAAAAGGATCGTTTGGAATTGTTTTTCTAAATCACTTTGTCAATATCTCGAAAGCCCTTTTAACTTTGTTCTCGTTCATTTTGTTTTTAATGTGATTCTTTGAATTAGTTTCGTTAAATGTGAAAATATACTCGATTTATTTTTTGTACCTAAATGCTTGCCTCGCTTTTTCAGGAATTATAATCGATTCTGATTTAAATTTAAAAAACAATTAGGTATTATATTTCTAATTATTTTATAGAGCAACTTTAATTATACAATGGGTGTGGGTATCCAAGGAATAGATACTTTAATTAATTTTATGTTCTTAGTTTGAACATTTATATTAGTAAAAGAAACATTTGTTACTTTGTTTTTTGCTAATTCCTTTATACTCTCGCTCAGACGAATTCTCCCACTTTTTGATTTATCTTCAATTGTTATTTACTTATTTTTCTTTAGTTTTCTATTTCTTACGTTATTTTTTTATTGCAAAACGATTTTTTATTTATAATTTTATTTAAAGAAATAAATTTGGAAAAATGTTGGATCATCAAATAAAAAACCTACTTTCCCAAAGCTCTATCGAAATCTATATTTACAAATATTAACTCTTATTCAACTCACTATTACTAGTCTCTAGTTTAAGTTCCTTTTCTTTCCTTGCACTCTTCTTTAAGCCACCTTGTATTTTGAGTTGTCTTGTTCTTATTTGTGCCGCTGGGTGATTTGGTTCTTCTAGTTTTCAATGTTATTAGAACGACCAAATCTTCGTAATGATGTAGAGAGTTGCATAATTCTTGTTTGAAACTTCAACGTTTTAGGCTAAAGTTTGTGGAGAGATGTAGTTTTTGTACATAGCGATAAAGAATGATATAGATATATACGATATATTATAGATATAGCAGCACCTTACTAATGTTTGACAAATAGATTTATTGCACCAACTATGCTATATTACTATTTGCATACCATTAAAGCAATATTGAAAATAGATAAATATTTAAACAGGATATATAACTCGTGAAAAAAAGTAAAGGCAAAGTAGATATTAAAAAATAATAACCAAAAGTCATAAAATTAAATCAGAATTATTAATGAAATAGTTCATTTGATGCCAATATTTTTATTTGCTTTATTTATCGGTAAACAAGTTATAGCGATGGCCTGTATTTGTAATTACAGTTAACAATGTTTTACTGCATACTTTCTAAAACAATGGATATTAACTGACCCAAATCTTTTAATCATTTTCTGATTATGAAGAATTAGTTTCTTTATAGCGAATCTTTCAAATAGTGCATTTTAAAAATTTTATAGTAGTAACTACTTTTCAGTTAAATTATTTTTTTTCTGCCTAATGTCTAATACAATTTTCTAAATATTGACAAAGCTTTGTAACACAGAAGGCCATGAAATTGAGATAGAAGCAAGAATTACCTGATGAAAAAATTGAAACTTTGCTCATTCGTTCTGAAATTGGTGCTGCTTGAACTGGAACACACGTTTTTCCAGACGCACCATGGGGATTCCGATTATATTAATTGGTACAAGGTCGGCCATATTAGGGCAAAGTTGTGGAACTTCATGATGAATAATATGCCGAAGAGAAATTTAATCTAACTTTTTTCGTTATGAAGTTATTGATGAAAAACTAAAAACTTTTATTTTATTTTTTACTTTTTTAATCGAAAACAGAAAGATCTTTTAAACTCAAGCCTTATTAGGACACTTTTCTGAAGAATTCACACATGTTGTCGTATTAGGATCTTATCAAGACGGAAAAATGATATTCAATATTTCTGTTATAACCATACTGTATTTTCACAATTTTTAAATTCAGTGTATTTTTCTCTCGATTTTTTCTTAATATTTTGATTTATTTTCTTTACTTTTTGGATATTTTGCCACCAGTGAAAAAATAAAAAAAAAATTGTTAAATAAACCCTTGACTGATCCATTTGGCGCAAGGGTTCATTTCACAAATTTTTTTAATTTTTTTTACAGTTGGTAAAATAACCAAAAGTAAAGAAAAAAGAAACTTTTCAATTTTCGTTTTGACATCAAATTATTCACTTTTAAAAATCAGTTAAATTTTCTAATTT
>NW_019416351.1:667253-721574 GCF_000390285.2 Anoplophora glabripennis | reverse complement strand
ACAACAAAGCTATAAATTGCTATCAGTCCATACATTATCTCATGAAAATTTGATAATCGGCAAAACATTAACAAAAACGATTAACTGGAATGTGTAGCCACAAACTAGAATCAAATCTGAGCAGCAATCTAATAAAAATGCTGTTAATTTGTGTCAGAGCAGATGATCTGATCTTGTTTATTTATTTAACAATTGTCTATGAATCATAAAATTCACAGATTTATTGAGGTTCCGAGATTAGAATCTCAACTTTGTTAGAGGCTGTTCGCAAGTATCTTACTGATGATCTAGCTTTATTGCATCTNTTTTGTTTATTTATTTAACAATTTGCTATGGATCATAAAATTCACAGATTGATTGAGGTTCCAAGATTAGAATCTCAACTTTGTTAGAGGCTGTTCGCAAGTATCTTACTGATGATCTAGCTTTATTGCATGTTAATTCTATCAACTATCAGAACCTGATTTAAAAAAGTTGCTCTTATTCGGGCAATAGAACTGAACAAACCTATTCGTTTCCCAAAGAACGCTACTTTGAACTTATGTGTTGGTACCACTGTTGTTCTAACTGCGCCATCTTCTAAAATTTGCCAGCGTCATCAGAATCAGCCACTATTTTATGCGCCGGAATCGTTGGATTCAGTGAAATTTTCATTAGCTCGTTATTTAAAGGCTGGTTGAATCTGTAGCAGCAAATGGTCGAAAAGTAAGTACTATAAATAATTATACCGCTCGTTAATTCTGTCCTTAACATTTTACTTCCGATAAATGGTTTAATCAATAAATTGGATTTGGGAAACCTTGCCGATTATTTTTTATAATTGGATAAATGGGTTTATAAATGCATGTGTGCCGACTCGACGATTTTGTTGATGCAAAGTTGAGCAATACTGAATATCAGAGGTTCTTATATGAAATAACTTGTGTTAAAGCATCGATTTTTTAAACAATTGCACGTTGTTTATGGATCTTTTAATCCTCTAACAGAAAAATGCGAGACAACGACAAAGAATCCCCATTCTCGGATATTAAAAGGAGTAGAAGCAGAAGTGCTTCGAATAGTAGTGCGGAAGACAGGAAAAGTAGGAGCCGCAGCAGATCAAGTTTGTCTAGGTAAGCATTCCCACTTACTAGTAAATTGCAGAACTTTAAATATATTTAATATCTAGGTCACGTTCGAGAAGCCGTAGTAGTGAAGTTGATGGGTACAGATTACACATTGCTGACATTGGAGACGATGTCAGGAGATCAGATTTAGAGAAGGTGTTTTCGCCTTACGGTTCACTTAAGGAAGTGTGGATGACGAATAGTACCCCTTGCTTTGGCTTCGCTGTTTTTAAAGATAAGAAAGCAGCTGCTTCTGCCTTAAAAGGCACTGATGGAGTGTAAGGGGTATAGGGCGTTCGTTGCAGGAATATTTCATGATTGTTTTTACATTTTAGTGAAATAAATGGCTCTAGAATCCGGGTAACTTATGCTAGGCCCCGAACCAGAGGTTCCGGAAGACGTTTCTACAACACTAATATGAGATGTTACCAGTGTGGGTACTCGGGACATTTCTATAGAGATTGCCCGGAAATCAACGGAGGCGGCGAGAAAAGGGACAGAGACCGGTAAAATTTCTTTCTTTTCTAATGTATTTTTTTTTTAGTTTTTTTATCTATTAAGGTAAGAAAACGCACGAAGTAATTTACTGACGTTTTCCAAGTTTAAACAGCGATTTAAAAAATGAAACTTTATACTCTTGTAAAGAACTTAAAATTCACCGTTGAAATGTTTCCGGGTCGGTAATATGATAATTTAAATCGATGAGGCATTGTTTCGATTTGAAATATGATGAATATTTTATTTGAAAGAACGATTGTCATAAAATGTGTATTATGCTCGTGCAAACACTATGGAAGTTTCGTATAAGTTAAAAACTTTTCAAGTATTGCAAATCCCGATGGTACATATAACGGTTTTTTTATCTAATCAGGTAGTTTAGGAACAATACGAGCAGTTGACTTTTCAGCTTAACGAGGTTCTCATAATGTAGTAATTTTATCAATTAATGTAACGACAGGAAATACGAATGGACGCACTTACCTGAATATCCGGAAGAACTTGCACGGTTCTCTCTTGGCAAAGTGAGCAAAAATGGGTTGTTCTGCGCCATATTCTTTACGCTGTTTATGATTTTTCACTTATCACTATCACTTATCTGTTATTATTTAATTAGATGTATTAAAAACCGATTATCAAGAAATACTCGATGATTCTGTAATTTTTACTCGATCTTGATTGTTTTTGATTTATACCAAGTCGACTAGCGTTGATAATAACGTACACAAATAAGTACTTAGTATAATGTTTTTAGAAAACTCCAGTGTTATTTAACAAGATATCCATGTATGTGTAAACATACGTTTCGGTGATAAAAGGTCACCAGAAATGTTGTTTACCAGCAAGTACAATACTGTTTTTATTATTTGATAACTGGTTGTTAGGATTCAAACCATTCTGTTTTTATCTTTGAAATTTGTTGTGTCATGTCCTTCACATCCAATTTTATCAATTATTTGCCGTACACGGCGTTTTTTATCTAGTAAAACAATACTCCTGTAATTATACTTTTTGTTTACTGCTACACTTTTGCTTAATATACTGTTTAGTCATTTCCTGCAGGAAGCGGGTACCAAGCATTAAAGTGCTCGTTGTGCCTATTAAAATTGTTTAAATAAAATTAATTACCTAATTAATGCAACTGAAGCACTCAAACTTTAACAATTCTGTTTTCTAAATATTTTATGTTAAAAAAATTCACATAATTCTATAGAAAATTTTTTCTGGTTAGAATTCGATTGTCATATCTCATCAGGTGGATTATTATTGCATAGTACACCTAAACTAGGTCAATATCAGAGGTAATTAACACTGGAATTTACAAATTACTCACTTTTAAAAAATAATTAACAGTTTTTATTAAATCTACGACATTTTCCATAATTCAAACTTATTTTACCTGATAAATTGATAACAATATTGGTAGAGGACTTTGAGGCGATAAAACTGATTGTAACTTTTTTTAATCTAAAAATTGGTAACTTTAAATTTTAATAATAAATTGTAACACGCAAAAAGTGCTGCAATGTATGAAATTGCAAAATTTTGGAGCTGATTTTTGTTACGAATCCGTAAACATAAAACAGGTTCCTAAGTATTGCGTATACCGACACCAGAACAGGCGTGGCACTTTACGATAAAAGAATAACGGAAACGATGAACGAAAGTGCTGAAATTCATTGCGTAAATCGCGATCTGTTTCAACTTGGTAAACGGGATAGAAAAAAAGTTAATTTGCCACGACGAGTTTATAGATGTGTTGATAATACGAAGTGCTTCATAAGTTTATTTTCCGTTTATTACCTAATTGTTGTTTTGTGATTTGTCAGGCACATGGTTGTTTATTTATATGGTTTGGTTAAACAGTATTATATGGATTTGTATGATGGTGGTTGACCCCATATGAATCGTTGACTTGGCGTGGACATTAATAGCTTATAGCGGAAAAAAATTGTTGGTTGAATTATGGGTTGATTGTTGGGTACATATTTTTAGTTACGGTCGGTCTAGAGGCCACAGGGATAGAGACAGAGAGTACTACCGCGAAAGGGAGCACGGCGGGAGGAGGTCGTACAGGTCCAACCGCAACAACCGCTACGAAGAGTACCGCCCCAGGCGTAGCGGCAGCGACAGGAGGAGGCACCGTTACTGATCCGTTGGGATCGGGATGTAACGGAAATCTGTACAGGCAATTTTTCCCATGTGTATTACTTAGTTTTTTAGGTGCCTGATGAATATTTTTATTGGTAGTAGTGACAGCATAATGTTCTTAATTTTATCCGATTGCAGCTGTTTGTATATTTCTCAAAATTTTTTGTATTTGTAATAATGGTACAAAACTGCATGCGTACGATACCACCGCACACAATTTTAGGTGGGGCGTCTTTAATATATACAGCGTGAACCAAGAATGATTTTTTACATCTAGCAGCCTTCTAGATATATTTGAACTGGCTATGATTTTTGTTTGTGAGCAGTTTTTCAGAAAATTGGCAATGTAGCTTTAACGAGCACTCAGTATCTCATATTTCATCAATTTATTGTGCTGACTAATCGTTTCAATTTCAATTCATACTTAAAGTTCTCAATTTATTTAGGGTCTGTTTCGGATTAAAGATCTAGGAGGCGTTGGAAATGCCTGAATGTGATGACAGTAATATGTTAAAGGGTATTTGCCAGTAACCGTCGCATGTCGATTATAAAGTAACTCTTAAAATTTCATTATTTACCAGGTTCCACAGGGAGTGAAAGCGATTGGTTAATTTTATTAGGAATAGGATAGGCATTCCCTATACCCCCTAGATTTTTAAATTAATTAAGACAATTCATCGTAACTCATTTTTTTGCAAACAATGTCATTTCCATCCTCCAGAATTTCTTATTTTTTTTATTTTTATTGCACGGGTAACGTTTGTAAGTTAAACGTTCGACTCCACTTCAATTTGTGTGTCGTGTATTTAGATTAAGAACATGCGAAATTTAAGGGTTTTTTTTTTATTTACTACTATACCTTGATCTGAAAGTACAAATAAAATGTTACATACAATTCTTTAGTGCTGTACAAGATGTAAGGGTTTAAAAGGGGGTGTGTTCATTATTTTCTCTAATCTAAACGTCTGAATTTGCCAGTAAATAAACTAAGTTTGTAGGATTTTTCTTGTTTACGGCAAAAAAACTGCCCTAAAGCGAAAAAAAAGTAATGCTCAACGACGTGTGGCATACAATTTTTTTAATTAAGGATATTATGTAAAACGGTGTAGTTCGATTGGAACAAAAGTCTCCAGTCTTGTTACACGGTTATATTACCGCAGAAAAGTTTGTATTAGTTAGTCGATTCAACTCGCCGTATTTAGATAGAGAATTTGCCGTTCCTTTTGTATGACTAGGTATGTTTACCTAATGTTTAATATTTTTACTGTGTGTCACTTTGGTGTCGTTTTTCAGAATCAAGACCAAATAAATTTTTAGATTTAAAGGTGTTACGAGGTGTTTTTTTTATTTCCCGAACGTCCCCCGAAATAAATTTGATTAAAATGTCGATACAAATAAACTGGAAATTAATGAACTCAAAACAAATTTACAAGTTACTAAAATGTCAAGAAAAAAAAAATTATTGCATTATATTTTGAATTACCTTATTTTGCCCGAAAATATAAAATCGTCAATATGAAATTTCATATTCCTCAATTTGGACCATTTCCTCCCTAGAACTAGGGAAAAGTTCCTAAATCTGGCATCACTGTATTGGGTTATAAATAAAGTTAGTGTTAGTCAATCAACAAATATACCGAAAATTTGCTTCGTATATCCTTTTATAAAATACCAAATTATTTATAAAAAGGTAGGTAAAAGTTTTTGTGTGTCCAAGCATATGCAAAAATGAGGTTATGTAAACATGATCTCGCTAAAAATGAGGTTAGGTAAACATTTCAATATAAAGATTCGGTTATATCCTTTATTTTAAAAATTAGGTAATCCTTGAATTTTCAAATTAAAAAAAAAAATTTCTGCACGTGCAGAAGTGAGGTTATGAAAATTATGTGATTCATACAAATTTCAATATAATGAAGTATTTCAAAATTTCTTCAAATGTTCTTAAATACTGAAGTATTTACAAGTTACTGAAATGTCTCAAAAAACGGATTAATGCATTGATTTATTAAATTTTGAATTTCCTTATTTTGCCCGAAAATACAAAATCCATACATATAAAATTTCCTATTCCCCAAATCTGGACCATTTCCTCCCTAGAACTAGGGAAAAGTCCCTAAATCTGGCATCACTGTATTGGGTTTTAAATGAGGTTAGGTTAATAGATCAACAAATATATTGAAAGTTTGCTTCATATATACTTTTATAAAATACAAAAATATTTATAAAGAGGCAAGTAGGAGTTTGCGTGTATATGCAAAAACATATGCAAAAGTGAGGTTTTGTAGACAGACCTCACTAAAATGAGGTTAGGGAAACATTTCAATAAAGATTCGGTTATATCCTTTATTTTAAGAATTAGGTAATAATATAATAATGCTTGAATTTTGAAATTAAAAAAAAAACGATAATTTTCTGCATGTGCAGGAGTGAGGTTATGAAAATTATGTGATTAATACAAATTTCAATATATTTAATTAATAAAGTATTTCGAAATTTCTTCAAATATTCTTTCAAATACTGAAGTATTTACAAAAGAATTGAAATCAAAATACCAATTTCATTGTTGAATTAAGGTAAATAAGGAAAGGAATCAAACACGTAATTCAAGTTTTTCCGTATTTTATTACATATAAAACTTTATCTGTACAAATATAACAAAATATATCCTAACTCTAAAAAATAAGAAATAAATAGTCGAGGAAAACAATAATACTTTTTAATAGGGAAAATATATATACATATTAGTATAACTAAGATTTTCTTATTGGCAAGAAAATTGTACATTTAGAAGGAGAGGTGCTGGTTTGTTAGGGGAACACTATCGTCTAGTAGGCGATGGACCTTCTTCTAATTTTCTCCATACCACCTGGAACGACAAAAATTTTAACTGGAAGAATTTTTCATACATTAAAAGATGGCTATGACGTCAATATTGACAAAATCGAGTAAGTATACCAATATGACGACTAAGATTTACACCACAATTTAGTTTGAAAAGACTAGACTAGACTGCCCAAAAATTGAACTCACGACAGTCCTCAATTTATCTATAATTTTTATGAAAAAAATGCTGAAATTTACTATAACTATAAAATTTTGCAATAAATTAAAACAAAGTAAAAGTAAACCATAAAAGAAATAATTTCGATGAATACCGTTTACCAATAGTCGCAATTGTCGGTGTTTATCATAAAAGTAAAAAAACTGACGCTTGCCTACAAATTTTGACGTTTGTATAACGATCGACGCCCTCAGATCGCATTTATCATATCATAATATCAGAAAGAAAGAAAAAGATCCAATATCATCTACATCTTTCTCATATCGGTAAGTCGCTGACTGCGCCACTTTTTTTTAGAATCAAACGAAAGAGTGCTTTGAGGTTTTGAAATATTATATCGGTAAGTCGTTGATTGTTTTTTTTTTTGAGGTCTGTATAAAGCCCATGAGTTCAACAAAATTCCTTTTTTGGAGTGCCCTTAGATCTGGCGGCTTCGAATGTGCTGCCCTCTGGCCTAACTTTCCCTAAAATTGCAATGTCAGCATCTACTAATATGATTATTAGATTTTAAATTCTTTGAATTCGATCTACAACTGCAATGGCCATTATTTCAAAAATGATATCTAATTAAAATACTTTTTATACTACTTAGCCATGTATTTATTTATTTGAATTTTGACCTAATCATAATTATTCTGAAGGCTGATTGGTGAATTAGTCACCTGACAATCAATACTTGTTTGTTAAAAGTTATTTAATTTTTTTTCATGCATGTTATAAGAACACTTGAAGTACATATTAAAAGGATTTACATTTTATACAATAAAAATGATTCGTTTGAGTATTCCGCTGTTTTCAAGACAATAATTTCCGACACTGGGAAGAAGAGACTATTGTGCTATTGTTGTTAAAAACTTACATTACACATCTCGCGAACGAGCGCCTTCTCTCCATCATCCATGTCCTGGGAGGTCGTGTCCGACATGTTCTCTCCTCGTTCGGGCATGCGGCCCTCTCTCTCCAACTGTTCTCGAACTTCGAGAACCTGGAGGGCCCGCACGACGGCTTCCGGACGGCCGCTCAGCGCGCCCACCACGCCGTTGTCCTGGGGGACTGCGATGGACGGGTCGCCCGTACTGGAGGCGATCTGATTGATTTTGTGGGTGAGCGAGCGCTTGTCGTCTTCCAGCTGCTTGACGCGCTGCTCCAGGTTCCGCACGTACTGCATTATTTGGTCTGTAAAAACAAGTTGGCAAATATTTTTGTTTGTTATAGCATCGTTTTTATAGTAAATATAATTTTAACGTAAGAGAGGCAGCCAACCTTAGATTGATGGACCGAAAATAGTATTTTCGAGTCATTTGAATTTATGGGTTATTTTCTACAAGAAAAGTCTGAAAAGCCGTTGCTGTTTTCACACCCATACTTTAAACAGTTCCCTTTCAAATTGATTTAGACCAGAATCAGATAAAACGAATTAGGAACCTGTGTTATGGTAATGGGGTAGAGGTGACCGGCCATAAGTTCAACGGTCCCAAAGCTATGCTATTTATAAAATACGAACAGTTATTTTTTATCAGAAATTCTACTTTGATGTGATACAGAGCTTAATGGGGCAATGATGTTTTATAAAGTACTACTGACTTAATTATGCTGGAAGATTAGCAAATCCGCTAAGTTATTCGTAAGATGAATTTGGATTCGACATTTTATTTTCAACGCGCTGTTTTGCAAAACCAACAGAACAGTGAAACAAGATGGAACGTCAAAATTATAATTCGAACCATGACACTACTTATTATTGCAACTTCATAAAAATTGCACACATATTTAACATTTCTGTAAAAATAAGATACTTACAACTTTCCCATAAATTATCTACATATTAACACACTTCTCTAACATAACGTCAAATTCCAAAATAGGTATTTAGAGAAAATAACAAATGGTTAAGACTGGAAAGTCTGTTTTTGCAATATACCTAGACTTTCTCTTTCTTTTTTTGCGAGATGAGTTATCTTCAACAACATCTGCAGTATATCTCTTCAATTTGAAACTTAATAAATATTTTTTTTACTCGCAGAATGGAATGTTTTTAATTTGTAATACAATCCTCCAGTTTTTATATTTTAGTATTCTGAAATTTGAAAAAAAAAATTATTATTAGACAGTTCAGTTGGCAAATTTAAGTGTTTTTTTCACTTTTTTTTTTACTGTACACGAAAATCTAGACGACCTGTCGGAAAATTAGTCATTTTACGTTGTAGGCAATTAAATTACCTACAATTTAAGGTATCTACAGTCAAATTTCACCAATTTGTTAACTGTAAAATAAAGGTTGAACGTGGAAAAATCAGTTTTTCGAAAATTGCGCATTATTATTGCAAAAATCGATGGATGTTGATGAAATTTATGGAAGAGACGGTCAATCCAAAGATCAACATGTGTGCCAAAAACCGATTCGATTGACTGTGAAATTGTTGCTCCAGGTATTTGTTAATTAATTTCATTCGTTTTTTTGCAACTAGTTATTTAATTACTAAACGTTAACTTTAGACGTTAACATCGTAGATATTGATTCTAATTGATTCAAAGAAACGTATCGAAAAAGAAAAATTTCAAAAAGTTGAAATTAAGTAGCCCTTAGCCCTTTTACCACACAGAGTCAGGCAAAAGCCGCTCGGGAATTCGCTCTTTTCGCATTAAATAGAGCTTCCTTACAGCAATTTTAAAAAACGAGAAATCATCTACGCCTCTTTGTTCTCAATATAGCTTTATTTTTATAACGTTAATTGTTAATCAACTATTGGACGTATCAGACCGAGATTTTAGAGACAATTAAAGAAAGGGTTAAACTTTTATTTTCAGAAAGTTTTATCATGTAACAAACGCGCTAGTAGCAGTAAAAGTTGACGTTAATGAACATCATACACGCGGGAGAAGGAGCAACAGGCCCGCGCATGCGCGTGAACGTCGCTCTCGTCGCGCGCGATGTTTCTGACTTGAACGTTTCAAATTCGGTTAGGTCGTCTATATTTTCGTGAACAGTAAAAAAATTGGAAAAACACGTCTACTAATAATTTTTTTAAGTTTTCAAATTTTATGTGCTAATTCGACTGAATTATATCTTGTGTTAACGATTCTTAAAAAGCTAATAAAATTTGATTACTGCGCGCCGGAATTGGCTCTTTGTTTGACGGACGTACCATTTAATATTCCCATAACACGAGTACATACATTTATTATACCAGCACTATACCATTTAAATTCCCACCGAACAATGGACGGGGAGTGGCCAACGAGAGTGAGGAACTGAATAAAAACAACATTAATTCGCATTGTCTCTACATATCCACTTCGAATCATCGTAATCAAGATAATAAGCAGCTATTAAAACAATACCTAATCACACTTTGCATATTTTAATATGTTAAACCGACCGAAGACCGTTCCTAGGTGTTGCAGGATACATGCAAAAGGTAATCGTAAGAGATTTCTAAATAATTACTATTTCCCATCACATATTCTCACCATTAACATTTCATTTCGAATGGTTATTCTCACGTGAAAGTGTTTCCATCAGCAGTCAGTCACTTTCATCTTTAACCTTATCGTGGATTTTAAACAATAATTTTCTTCTGCCGGCGAATAACAGTTTTCTAACGACGTACCATTGCGCAAAAAAACAAGTTCAAGATATTTATAGTTCATTTACTCTTCGAGTGCATATTTACGCTTCAGTGGACGACGATTTCAATATCACGAACGACATGGAGGAATGGAAGGCCGGGATTTGATTGAGGAAATACTTTAGACCGTAGAATCGAATTATTGGAATCTTTCGTGGTTGGAATTACGTGGATATAAAGCTAGAACATGCCTTTAAAAGTAGAAAAATATAGTTCTGCTACGTTCGTTTTTTATTTCGTTGTATTTGTTGCGAGGCTGAATTCGCTTACAGGAATTTATTTTCAATGGGCATACTAGATTTATTTTATTTTATTATTTATAAGTCGAAAATCTATTTAGTAAGTATCCACAAGCTGTTAACATTACAAATAAGTGAATGCCCTATAAAAATGTAGACGACTTAATACATTATTGCACTTAAAAAAGGACAATTTCATTTCCGGTGTTACTTAACCTAAGAACTGTAAATAATTATTATAACAGTGACTACCGTTAAAACTGGTGTTTGTTTGAAATGTGCAATGTAAATTCACAGTTCTAGTTTGATGAAAAATAGTTGTATTGACACGTTCACAAATTCTTACACGTAATTATGTGCATGTGTTTTACTATACATGCTCGACAAAATGAATTTAACTGTTCATCTACGTATTAATATAATTATTATAGTTAACGCTATTATAACGTTATGGTTCATACAAAACCAATCTAACGCACATATCAAATTTCACGTAAATAAAAAGACACATGTTTCGAGAAAGTGAAGGTAGAATACAATGTGTTAGTAACTTTAATTGATAGAGGCTATTAAATAAAGCTAAATTCTTTGGCTAGCGAGTGCTGAACGTAGCGTCGATTGAAAATTAATGTTCAAAAATCCATTTCGTAAAAATATATCAGTTGTTAGTGGTTCGTTATTGGTATTCACATTTCACTGAATTAATTAAGAAAAGGACATATTGTTTGCGCCAACTGAATACACAAACGCAAAAAGTGAAAATCCTTGGATTAAAAAATGTTTGAATTCATGCGTACTTTCACAAAGTGACAATCTATGACCCAGAATTATGTGAAACCAATGTAAAAACTATAAAAAGTAATCAATGTGAATAAATTTTGTAAACGATGTGTCATTAATTCAAATGAAAACATTTCCAATAGTTCGAACAACTATGTTGGTAGTGTTTACGTGTGAGTTATCGCTATGTTAACAACTAAGCAACTATTTAAAAAATGGTAGCTAATTATTTTTTAATTAACACTCGGAAGAATAATTTAAAACTGTTTACTTTGTTGTTTTTCACAGCTGAATCGGTGCAAAATGCGCTACAAACATAATTTCTTAAATACTGCTTTGAACGAGTAGAATTCTTAACAATTCTGACCTTTTTTAATAGCGGGTTAATATTAAAAATGCCTAATGCTTAATATTCTTGTCGCTGATGACGAGATATTGTCCACACACAAGCACCCATACACATTTTAAATGATTTTAGTAATATGTAGAGAAGAATTTATTAAAAAATTAATGAGCGCAATGGACATTTACAAACAAAATTTAAATAGAAGTTATAGCATTTACTTACGACTTAGGTACGACATTCCTACATTATTAGTCAGGTTGCAACTTTGCAGTTAAAATTATTTAGATATTGAGACGATGTAAATACAGCCATATCGTAGTAAAATATTTTTTCGTGTTCTGAGTGACCTTAGCATTAACGTATCTTTAGGATATTTAATGAACTAATTTCAATTTTAATCATGTCTAATATATTATTCGTACCTTTATTATACGATACATCCAAGGCTAGAGGATGTCGCAAGTCAACTATTAAATATTTGCGTAAATTTTTCTAAATATCTGTCTAATTTTCTAGTAGTGCTAATTATAAAATCGAAAAGGAGGATTTGGAAAGGTCAATCCTATTACAAATATTCTAAAACGCAGTACAAGAACGCTCGTGAGATGTTTTCATTAATTTTGTTGATGATAAGAAATCAACTCATATTTCTTTATTATTTTTTTCTCTTCTGTCAAGATATATGTCCACTACATTGGCTGAGACCTTTAGAAACGAACAGAACCTGTTTAAACCTTTGGAATGAGCTTATATCTCATGTCCCATATAAATCCATATTGTGTCAGTAGGTATCCACAAAGCACGTTTTGTGGTAGATTTCCAATTATTGTTGAAGATTGATCATTTATATGAAAGGCGAGTTAGTAATTGTTTAAGACAAACAAATTTTATTACCACCGGTAATAAGGCTACTCTCTAGTCATAAATATTTGTTTGCATTTCCTCATTGCGTGAGACAGCCGTGGCATACTTTCAGCGACATTTAAAAAAAAGATGGAGAAAAAACTAATAATATTAATTTTAATTGCAACATAGGAAAAGACAAAAAAGCACATGCAGATATCAATACTGAATGCTGCAATTGATGCACTACAACACTTTTGCACGTACTAGTACGAGTTAATAGCGGAGTTCCACAAGGGTCTGTTTTAGGTCCCTTTGTTTTCAGGATTTATACCCCTCTGTTTGAGAGTATAAATCTTTTTGTTTGACGGAGAATTTGCTAGGGGAGCAAGAGTAATTAAAAATAATTAAATTTTCTGACTTGTATATAAATTATTGTCACACAGTCTACCACCTATTTTGAAAAAAAAAAATTCTTTTGAATTATTCAAAAGCGGAGTAATATTTACGTGTGTAGGCTCCAACAGATTTCTCCTAAAATTGAAGAAATTGTTGGTTGAAAATTTCACGTCAAATTCTCCACAGCTGTTGTTTGTCTCACAAAATTTTAATTTTTAAAATGCCAGACTATCTTTATGAAAAAATCCGATACAGAATTGTGAGGTCAACTGATAAAATACATTATTCGGTTTGTTTCAGTGCTACTTCATGGAACAAATAAAAAAATTAATAATATTTACGTTAATTGTTTATCATATTGTCATCTTTTATGTAATGGGTACAAATTTGCCTTTATTTTAGTTGAGTATATACATTTTTAATACCAAAATACCTGTTAGATTTAATTACAAAAAATGTTTTGTAAAAGTAAAACCTGATCAATTGCTGTGCCTCTTTGTAATATTTTATTTTATTTTCATAAATTTAATTTAATGATTGTCCCTTTGATAATATTACAGAGGTACTTACCATTAAAGGTACTCCTTTGTCGGGCCAAATTTTCATGCAGCAGCCTCTCCCTACTGGCCGACCTCCTCGGCGCGCCGTTTCCGGAGTTAAACTCCTGGGGGACAGCTGGTTCGTCAGCGTTTGTACTTGAACTGGAACCATCCCCATCGTCTCTTAAATTCCCAGCCGGTGCACTACCACAAGTTGGACACAAAGAGTTTCCACCGCGCTCTTCATCCAAATACAAACACAACTCCTTCAACTCCAAGTTGTCCTTTATAAGCTCCTGCTGCTTGTTGTCCAACTCCCTAAGTTTGGTTTGGTACGCCGAGACTTCCTGCCGCATGACGCTGGCGGTGTACCTGCCGAAACGTTGCCATTCCCTGGCTAGTTTCCTACCCTTCTGCCTGTCGTCGTCAAGGAAGCAGCATAAGTCCCTCAGCTCCTGGTTGTCGTCTGCGAGGTGTTGATTGGCTTCTTTTAGAGAGCGTAGTTCTAAAAGTATGTTTTGTATCTGCCTGTTTTGGTCTATGATCCTTGGGTCTTCGGGTTTTCGCACGAATTTCAGCATTTCCGGTCGGAGGAATTCTTCTTCGTACCTTATTGGTTGTCTGTGTTGCGGTATCCTTAAATCTGGATGGATCTGAGGAATCCCTGGCTCATCTAAAGGCCTAGGTCGAGAGTTATCCTGGTGTACTTGTACCTGGGTGGTCCTGCCGTCTTCCAAAGTTCTTTGTTGTGGAGGGTACTGGGGGTAATGGTACGGCTTACCTTGTGGATTGGGGTAGTACTTCGCTTGGTCCGCGGGGTAGATCACCTTGACGTTTTCCGGGATCTTCGAGGGATACTTGGCATCTTTCGGTGGGTGCTTCAATATGCCCTGCCCGTTGGGTATGGGGGGCGGTTGGTACCTGGGGGGTACCGTACCCTGTTCCACAGCTGCCTTGCCAGCGAATGACTTTTTATTTGACATTTTTAGCCCAGCTAGTGACTCCTAGGACCTCATGTCGTCGCAATGACCTCTCGCCACCGACTAACAATAAGTTAAATCTTGAACACACTCTCGATGGGTTTTAATAATATGTGGGTCATGTAAGTGGCCCACAGCGATCACATACTGAATTTCACCGTGTACTAATGAGATGCAGACAATGCTGGGCTAGTTGGGCACACGCGGGTGTATTTTCGAGTACGGATGCGACCGTTTGTGCGCGAAACCTGCGAAAAACACAGAAACGATACTGAAATCCGCCGCCGTAGCGTGAGTTGAGTAACTAACATGGCTGAAACAGCACTGCTTTGGCTTTAGAACGTCATCAGCAGGTAAGCTCTGGTGGTGGTGGAAGGTCGGTACGCATAAGCGGTGCTGTTGAATGCCTGGGGTTCGTGTGTATACTACTAGCCGTACGCTGTATACAGTGCGTCATCTTTCAAAAATGCAAATTGTTGGGTACGACCCATTCTTTAATCTAGCTGCCCGTTGCGGATGCTGTGACAATTATGAATTATGGCTAGGCTTACTTTACGCAAAGGTAGAACCGCGAGAACTACCTGTTCAAATGTTTCTATTAAAAGAATTATGTGTGGGTTTATACTGTTTTCCTTAAAATACATATACAGCTAAAATTTGATTTAAAAAAATTATCTTAGGTGCTTTGTATCTCAAAATCAAAATGCGATAGGCTCATGGTCCATAGAAAAAACCTTATTTTTTGCATTCATGAAAATTATTCATAAAATTCATAAAATCCATAAAATTATCGATAATTTTCATTACGCTAGTGCTATTACTCCTGAACATATTTGACCTATACTGACGAAGAGCGAACTAATAACTGAATTAATATTAAAACAAACATTTACTTGAATTATATACAAATCTCTACTATTGGTGGAAGAACACAGCTGCATAAACCGAAAATCAATTTAAAATTAACATGTTAAAAAAAGACGGGCATGTTTGTAAATCGTGGCTTTAATTTGTTTCATAGGCTTTGGTTACAATTTTCCACACCTTTGCTTATACTCGTATGTACCAACGCACCTTTCCAATATAAATGTTTACAGTATCAAAAATGTTGTTGGCCTCGATACAGCGTGTTGCAGTCGACGTGTATTCATTCACTATCGCACAATAAACCGTGGAAGACTTAAAATTTATATTTGCAGTGTTACGATGACGATTTGTCACAAATCAGAAGATATTGTTTCCAATTTTTGAGACACAATGTTTTCTCCAACGAAGGCCTAGATTAAATGAGTATTTAAATCGCAATTTAGGTCACCTTGCTTGAATTTTTGATATAAATTAGTTCGAGGTACGTAAAAACAATAAGCGACAATAATTTTTTTTTCAAACCCCGGGGGTGAAAAAAATTAAAATATATTTATTTTTTCAGGATAATATATCTAGCTACCGTCATATGACAATTTTGCTGGAAAATGGTATTTAAAATGTAATGTAAAATTTGACAGTTTTTCCACTAGAAGAAGAGGCACAGCTTTAGTTATTACTGTTATTAGTTTGTTTGATATTCTTTGATAAATACATTTTTTTGACATTAAAAATTATTATAAGAAAAAGGAAGTCTATAGACAAATTGAATTGTGCGAAAACTATCGCGCCTACAGCGTCCATTTTTGGCACACTTTTAATGTATGACAAAACCCTCAACTTGTCATAGGTTTTATATAATAACAATAAATGCGATAGTTATAAACAAATTAAAAAATGGGCTTTTCTTGTTTTTTTTTGCATTAACTTTTTTGTTTATTAACCGATGTTAATTTAACAAGTCTCATTTTGTAGATAATTTTACTCCCTACAAGCTGTCTCAGAATCACTTTTCGCTAAAATTGAAGGTTTTCCCTGCAAAGTGAAAAAACTGTTTTCCTCACTTATTTTGTTTAAATAGAAAAGTTAGCTAATAAAAGTTTTTAACTCACGAGATGAGAGATGTCTTGTATTATGTTCCTTTAGACAATTTTACAATAATATCGCGGATATGAATTTTTTCGTGTTTCTCTTTTTTTGTCGCTAATTTTCCTGGTCTATAGCGAAACGCGAAATTGGTGAGTCTACAATTGATTCATCAGAAGATTCAACCCACCCGGGATCTATATTCAATACCCCGGTGGTCTCGAATCTATGTCTCCTCTCCCTAGAAAGCAATTGGGGCCTTGCGACTCGAGGAATACAGCGATAACGTAAATTACCGATTATTCTAGAGATGCTCGTCCCTGGGTCAACTCACCAATCAACGGATATCCACGAATTTAGTCACTAAGTTGACCGCGGCAATAGACATAACTGCGATTAGTCACTTATAATCACTATGACACTCTTTCATCACTAAACCATTGTAGATCATTGGGCTGCATTTACGGAACACTGACAACGAAATAAAAATATTATATTAGACTTTTAAAAACACAAGTATTTTCTTTAGCATCTTGTAGTAGTATACTCTCACAAAAAAATTGCAACATAATCTTTGTTTGGAATGTTCTTTTAAAATCAACACAGAAAATAGAGTCTATCTATTACGAATTACTTTTAACCGTACCTGTATAAGTTGATTATTAAAGACAGTTATAGTCGGTCAACTGTCAGAAGAAATGAAGATTTATGTTAAAAAAACGCCGCTAGTAGATTTTTATCTGGTTTTTGGTAGATACACAAAAATTGTTCTTAAAAATATGACTTCAGAACGTTAAAGGTTATCTACCAAGGGCATAAAATAGAATAATTTTTCCTAAAAAAAACAATGTTATGTTTACATTTTTAATAAATTGATATTAAAATTTAAACAAACCTTTAAGTTGGTTGCCTATCTATAGATTCTGACCTGAATATATATATTTTCATATTTGAATGTTTCAATAACGCAACAATTTTTTAATGCTAAAAAACAATTGCCGTCTGTGCATAGGATTCCAAACAATAGGTAGGTACATCTTAAAAAATCAAAAATTAAGCTACAGACAATTAATTGCTGCGCTGTCTAGCTTCAATACATATACATTGTTGCCAGATTTCTTAGTCTAGGTACGACGTACATTTATTCTTGATTGAGTCGGGCGTATGTGTATTACAGACAAAACTGTTACTCTATACAGAAATATATGACCTTTATAATACAAAATATAAACTTTATTTTTAACGCAACATATATTCAACAGTTTTTAGTACAGGCGGAACATATTTTTACTTATAGCTTTTTCAATTAAATCAAAATATCACAATTACACACACATAGGTAACGTTTTCATTTCAGTTTGTATGCAATTACCTCAGTTTCCTTTATTTAGGATTTAAACTTATATCTATACAGGGTGATTTCACTTTAAATACAGAACTAGATTTATTACCAAAAAATAAGTATAGTTTGCTCTATAAACTTTTTTCCTTCGAGACTCTGTATTCGAGATATAAGGCCCAAATTCATAGATCCCACTAAAGTTCCAATCACACTTATTTCATACTCAACTCAACCTAATCGAATTCATAGTAAATTTCATTTAAATCGTTCATCGCAATATGAAGATATGACAGAAAATATAATTTTTTTTCGGAAACTTGAGCACCCTGACCCTGTATCTCGCATATCACATCCTCCAGGAAAAAGAGCAAACTCTATTTATTTTTTGGCGACTAATGTATTCCTGCAGTTTCTGTATTTTATCACCCTTTATTCCCTAGACTATCCTATTCTCAGGAAATATGACACGGTTGCCAGCACCCAGCTTGCTGTTCGAATGTTTACAATCGCCGCTGGTACAAAGCACGCGCCTGCGCACTCTGGCCATCATTCCCTTTCGCAAGGTGACCTCTAATACTCTAATCAGTAAAAATAGTGAGTTGGTGCCGGTGCTTCTCGTTGTTCCTCTGGCAGTTGGATTTAAAGTTTCATCGTTTACAGCTGTTAATACATCGCTATGGCCAAGCCACAGTCAGATTCGGAGAGAAGGAAGCAGATCAGCGTTAGGGGTATAGCGGAATTGGACGACGTCAACGAGATAAAGAAGACTTTCAACAGACACCTCCACTACACCCTCGTCAAAGACAGGAATGTGGCCACCACCAGGGATTATTACTTCGCACTGGCACATACCGTCAAGGACCACCTCGTATCGAGGTGGATAAGGACCCAGCAATATTACTACGAGAAGGACCCGAAGGTAAATTTGCACGAATCATTCGTACTTTTCTTAAATTTACATTTACACCGCACAAATCGGTGCGGTTTCAACACCTATAAATATCTTCTTTAAAAGGAAATTGGGTTTAAGTCACGTTACGTTGTTTTAAAATAGTTTAATTAGTTTTACAATCGGCCTGAATACGCGGTGGCTCAAAAAACAATTGCACGACGGGTTCGATTTTGATGTGACAATTTGCCGGTAGAGTACGTTATATTTGTCGTTCTGTGTCATTTACGCTTATAGGATAATGAACTTAGTTCTAAAAATATCCCCATTGAGATGGGATTTTCTAGATCATTTACTTTTAACTTTGAAACATAATTACGGTTATTTTCCTTCACGAGTATCAAGTAATTAAAAAAAAAACATAAATAAGGCATTTTTTGTCGAAAACAATGAGAAATGAATGAAGTCAAAACAAATCTCACACATGACTCGAATCCAGATGTTCTTTTATGAAATAGAAAAACTATAGTCCAACTGTTTTAGATTTTTGCGCTTATGAGTAATCATTAATTTCGTTCCCTTGGATATTGCCAACTTTTGTACTTTAAAATAGTAATTCCGTAGTAGCTAATAATATCATAGCAGATTATGACCTACAATGTCACATCGTGAGTAATAAATCGTATCCGTGGGGTATCTTAATATCCGTTATATCTACCTGTTTATCAGTTTTTAAATAATCCATGGTCCGTTTTTGATAAACTTTCCATTAATTTTTCATACACAATTACAGGTGCATTTCAAGCAGTTTGCTTTAAAAACTAACGTCTTTTTACTATTTTATCTTATTTTTTTCTCACATATTATTCACGTCATATGAAAATTCCCATTTTTTTAAACAACTTTTATGAAAACATAAAATGATATGTTTAGAGAAAGACACCTGGGTTCGATCAAGTCTGTTTCTGATTTTGTCAGCCTTGTGGAAAACAAAATTCTTTCAATGTTTACATTCATTACCGACATAAATCATTTATTTATCTAAAACCGTACTGATAATTATCGTAATCGTGCCTTCTTTTCCACTATATATTATTATTATTTTTTTAATAAATGTTTATTTTCGATTTAATTACGTATAATGACTTACTTTTATATTTTCGATCACTGGCGTATTTTATAAAGGAGTGAACAGTCAACCCCATTGCAACATTTTATTAAAAAATTTTTATATGAAGAAAATTATTTATTTAAAAATATTTATTGGGAAGACTGATTTATTGCGCAACTTTTTTACCTCTTGTAATTTTTCGATAAAACCGATAGTTTTCTAGTAAAAAAAAATTAGATGCGTCATCGTTCGCTAAAGGGGTAATTGCGAAAATTTGTAACAATAAAGTAGGCGGATGTCATAACAAATAAATTGTTATTTATCATATTAATAAATTGACACTCTGTCAACCAACAGTTAGTACCAATTGATTAATGACGAATATGTCGACATGCTCCAAGTGTCTTTCAAGTGTCAATTTATTAATATGATAAATAAAAATTTATTTCTTAAGACATCCGCCTACTTTATTTTTACAAATTTTCGCAATTACTTAATTATTAATCGGTTTTATCGAAAAATTATAAGAGGTAAAAAAGTTGCGCAATAAATCAGTCTTCGTAATAAATATTTTTAAATAAATAATTTGCTTCATATAAAAAATTTCTAATAAAATATTGCAATGGGGTTGACTGTTTCACTCCTTTATAAAATACGCCAATGATCGAAAAAATATTTAAAAGTTGTCTCTTTATTAGTAGGATGGTCGTACCATGTTAAAGAAAAAATGTGAATTTCAATCCCGTTCTTTAAGAGGGTATATCACCTCAGGGGTGCAACTTTCATATAAGGTATTTTTACCTCAATCCTCTTATTTTTGACTCTACATTCACTGGTACCATTTTTGCTACTTCATTTAAAAACACCCTGTATATTACTTTTCAAGCTTCAGATTGATCCATTGAAAGTTGTAAAGGTCGCGACACGGATAAAATAGTCATGTACTGTGCCATGCTGACATACATCGACCTGAGTCTCTTACACGTATTTCTAAATGTTGCAATTGTTGGCATTGTAGGTATGCAAAAAAGCTTGACTTTCCACGTAGAAATTTCAACTTAAATACAACTAGCAATTTTTCTTTAAAACGAGGCGTCATTTGCCAAAGTAATTAAACCGCAAATAATAAAACAGGTCTGCTATTATTTTCTCTGTAGCCATTTATTCAAATTTATACGTATTGGAGCTTGGCTTGGCAGAGTTGCGTTTTTAAAAATACATATTAATCTAAATCTAATCTAATTAATTAAAATAAGAAATACCATTATATTAAATTTATCGATGTTTACTTTTTACCAGTTAATTTTATAACCTCAAAATGTTATACGTTATAATCTTGAGTATTCATTATCAAATACAAGCTTTACTTCAGGAAAATATTTATTATTACATTAGTAATTCTTAAAACAATCGAAATCATTTTCGAGCCATGTGTATCTTAAGACCTTGATAACGCAGACACGCACAAACAATAAATAGATTTGGTAGCAATCTTCACGTGTTATATTAGTGCAAAAACAACCGTTTGAAAAATGTGATTTGACCATTGAGTTGAGATGAACGTTCCTATATTTATTCCATTGAATGCGTCACGATTTTATTTAAATTTGTACCTATCTCCCGGACAGTAAAATAAAGTGAAATTTGTTTAATTAATGTATATCTACCCCAGTTCCATATCTGATTTGCTTCTAGCGTTGACAATTGTTCGTTGCTAGTAGCAAATCTATTTTTAGAAAAACTTCTTAATACAGTTCGACCCGAAATTAAATTTTATCTAACTCAAATGCAGAATTATTTTGATATTGTTTTTATTGCACTGTGAACTGTTTGTGCATCTGACTCATAATATGTTGATCAGCCCTAATCTCTAATCTCCCGGCGTCAACTTGCTTAAAATAATAAAAATATTGACTGCTGGTTTGAGGTAAATAAGATTATTTAATGAATAAATACCAGTTCCAGTTGGATATGCAATTAAGGATGTAGCGACATGCCTGATAATTAGATAGACTGGCATAGCGAGATTAATCTAGATGTGCTTTATTAATAAACCAATATTTACTAAGCTGTCGCCGACATTAAATATGTATTTCTATTTTTAAAATGGTTTGTTACTATCTGGAACCTAATATTTGGCTTTATTCGTCTGTTTATTTTTAACGAAAAATTATAAATTAACTTTTACCCACATTTGTAATGTCGTTGAATTTATCCTTTTAATAGGTATAACTATTAACTAATATAACTATTAAAAATATATTTGTGGCAGATTTCCTCCATTATTTCTCTTAAATAAAATTTTACACATTATATAAGTGTTTAAATATAGTTTCTCTCTTGTGCTAACTTCTGTTTGTTTATTTTAAATGATTTAATATACAGGAACTACATTTTTAGTCCAAAATAATATACCAAATTTATATGGATTAAGCTTTGAGGGTTTTGGTTAAAAGTTAATTATTTTATTGTATATTCTTCATTTATTTTTAAGTTAAATTTCAAAAGATGTGATAAATATATAAGGAGGTACTATTTTTAATGTTATCTAATCTTTGTTAAGTCGGGTGAAGTTTTGAAATATTGGCACAATGATAAAACGGAATTTTGTATTTTTACGTATACCTACCTATAGTATTTTATTAGACAAATAACAAATAGAATAGTCATAGTTGTTTATGGAGAGATAATCTAGTCTTGGTCTTAAGGTCTTAAGACCTGACCATAAAAGTTCCTGTCTTCCTAACTTCTTATAACTGTTTTACATTGACAATTTATTGATCAATTAATTTATGAAGTCGTTTCATCAAGAAATTGGACAAGTGTAATGCACCAAATCAGGTGAAGTTCGGAAGTACCAACCCAACAGATTTCCAGCCTCAGATCAGTAATGAGGTTATGTTATTGGAATATGTAAATAATCGTGTTGGCTTTATGTTGGATTGACATTTGTGCGATACTTTTACTCCTTACAAGTAAAACCTGATCTTAGAATGATATACTACAATTTTCGCCCGGCGGCCATATTTGTGAAGTCATAACGTAACTAAGTTACCGATTTTTACACAGTATCATCCCAAACATTGATCCTGGCTTTGTTCTAGATCAAAATTTTATTGATACTTTTACTCCTTAAAAATGAAACCATACTTTAGAATGGTAAAGTACGATTTTTGCCCGGCAGCCATCCTTGTGAGGTCGCAACACCACTGAGCTATCGAATTTTACAAAGTATCATCCCAAACATTCATTCTGCCTTGATGATGAATTTAAATTGGTAGGTTTTCGAAATATCTGAAAATAACCGAAATTAAATATTATCTAACTCAAATGCAGAATTATTTTGATATTGTTTTTATTGGACCTTTTGAACTGTTTGTGTATCTGACTCATAATATTTTGATCAGCCCTAACCTCTCTGACGCCCTGGCGTCAACTTGCTTCAAATAATAAAGATATTGACTGCTGGTTTGAGGTAAACAAGATCACAGATTGGAAAACTGTTTTTGTTTCGTTTATTTTTTTTAAATACGACCCTGGAAATTTTTATTACAATTTTTGCAAGCCTTCATGACCTCTAATACTGTACTGCCTCAGCCCGAACCAGATTCTGACGTTTTGTCTAGAAAAATTCAATTTCAAATGTATTTGTTTCAAATTTATCTAAATTTTTTATTTAGATTTCTGTTTATTGAATTATCGTACACTCTAATTGTAAGTGTCGTTAGACCCTGTAAAATCCACCTAGTTACTTAAATCCCGTGCTCATATTTATTTCTAGGTTTCTTGAGTGCTCAAAATTCAAACAATTTACGATCTAATTTTTTTCAGGATACTCATACAAATACATCTGACATGCTCTTTCACAGTTGCGATTACAGGTATAATAAATTCTGATCATATTACCCTTATCTTAATTTTCAACATTTGCCAAAACGTTGGAAACGTTTTTGAATATTTACTGTGATTTTTTAAAGTATAATATTCATTTGGAGTTCTGGTTGTTTATATGCATTTTTAAGAATTAATTCGTCATAATGAAATTAAAATTGTATTAATGTTTTAATTTTGATGCAACAACTTATATCGAGTTATGTATGACTAGGTGATGCAGATTAAAACTCTAATAATGTTTTATTGTAACGTGTAATGGGAATAGTTTAAGTAACTAGGTGGGTCTCACAGGGTCTAACGACACTTAGAGTGTACGATAATTTAATAAACAGAAATCTAAATAAAAAATTTAGATAAAATTTGGAACGAATACATTGAAGATAAATTTTTTGAGACAAAACGTCTGAATCTGGTTCGGGCTGAGGCAGTACAGTATTGGGGGTCATGAAGGCTTGCAAAAAAATAAAATTTCCAGGGTCTCTTACCGTTTCCGATATCCCTGTAGCAAGAAGCGAATTTGTAACAGCCTGTATATCTTTGAGGAAAATTGTATTTGTGTCTTCCAGTGAAAGTGCAATTTCCAAAATTCAATAGCATTTTTCTAAAACGGTTATAGCGACATCGGGGGTTCCTATAGGATTCATTTTAAGACCTATTTTATTTGTATTTTTTGTTAGTGATAAGTATGTATATAAAAAATGCTCATTACTTTAAGGATGACCTAAAGTTATATTTCTCAGATAGGCATTTAGGCCTAACTGGTTAAAAAAAAATGGACATAAATGATAGAAGTAAATGATTTTTTTCCAGAGGGTGTGTTACCTTTCCCTCGAATTCTACATGGGTAGATCCCTCCAAAATACTATGATCAATTTAGGCATTCAAACATCAGTTGATGAAGCTCTCTATCAGCTAGGCTTAGACATAGAAGAACTGGAAGAACTTGAAGAAGACGCTGGTCTAGGAAATGGAGGACTGGGTCGCTTGGCAGCATGCTTTCTAGATTCTCTGGCTACACTAGGTACGCCATTTGAAGTTTAAACAAGTCCATAGATTGAGTTTTGTCACATTCATTTTGAAATTTCAGGAATACCTGGTTATGGCTATGGCATCAGATACGATTACGGCATCTTTACCCAAAAGATTGTCAACGGAGAACAGCAAGAAGAACCTGATGATTGGTTGCGATTCGGCAACCCTTGGGAAAAAGCAAGACCAGAGTATATGTTACCCGTTAACTTCTACGGTAACGTTATTGATACCCCACAAGGGAAAAAATGGGTTAATACTCAGGTTGTGTTCGCTTTACCCTATGACAACCCCATTCCGGGTTATCAGAACAACGTAGTTAACACCTTGAGGTTGTGGTCCGCTAAGTCACCAGTCGACTTCAATTTAAAATTCTGTATGTACGATAGTTAAACAATCGTAGGTGGGTGGACATAAAAATATACTTTCTTTCCAGTTAACGATGGTGATTATATCCAAGCGGTACTAGATCGTAACTTGGCGGAAAACATCTCCAGAGTCCTCTATCCCAACGACAACTTATTCGAGGGCAAAGAACTCCGGTTGAAGCAAGAATACTTCATGTGTGCGGCAACCCTACAGGACATCATAAGGAGGTTCAAATCTGCCAAGTTTGGTGTCCGAGAACCTACCAGAACTAATTTTGAACTATTACCCACCAAAGTTGCCATCCAATTGAATGACACTCATCCATCCTTGGCCATTCCTGAGCTCATGAGGGTCCTGGTGGACATTGAAGGTGAGTTTTTGATGAATCCTCTTGTTCAGGTTTAACGATTCTCCATTCTTCAAGGCATACCCTGGGAGAAGGCTTGGAAGATCACGGTCAACACCTGCGCCTACACCAACCACACGGTCTTACCGGAGGCTCTAGAAAGATGGCCTACGTCCATGTTGGAGCACATCTTACCGAGGCATTTGCAGATCATCTACCACATCAACTTCCTGCATTTGAAAGAGGTCGAAAAGAAGTGGCCCGGGGACTGGGACAAGATGAGGCGTATGTCTCTCATCGAGGAGGACGGCGAGAAGAGGGTTAACATGGCCAGTCTCTCGATAGTCGGATCGCACGCCGTTAATGGTGTGGCGAAGATTCATTCGGACATTATTAAGGCTGATCTGTAAGTTTCTTTTTTCTGGTGAATTAACTGATCGTAATTATTTTTTTTTATTTTTCTTCAGATTTAAGGACTTTTACGAACTAAGCCCGGAGAAATTCCAGAACAAGACGAACGGAATAACCCCACGCAGGTGGCTCTTACTGTGCAATCCAGGCCTGAGCGATCTGATCTGCGACAAAATCGGCGAGGACTGGATCGTCCACCTCGACCAACTCCAGAAAATAAAGCAGTGGGCCAAAGACCCCAACTTCCAGCGTTCCATCATGAAAGTCAAGCAAGAGAACAAGCTGAAGCTGGCCCAGCTCCTGGAGAAGGACTACGGCGTCAAGGTCAATCCCGCCTCGATGTTCGACATTCACGTGAAACGCATCCACGAGTACAAACGGCAGCTACTCAACACCATGCACATCATAACTCTCTACAACAGAATTAAGAAGAACCCGTCGGCTAAAATCACCCCCAGGACCGTCATGATCGGCGGCAAGGCCGCCCCGGGATACCACACGGCTAAGAAAATCATAAAACTCATCAACATGGTGGGCAACGTCGTCAACAACGATCCGATCGTTGGCGAGAAACTGAAAGTTATCTACCTCGAGAACTACCGGGTGACCTTGGCCGAGAAAATCATCCCGGCCGCTGATTTGAGCGAGCAGATTTCTACGGCCGGAACCGAGGCGTCCGGTACTGGAAATATGAAGTTCCAACTTAACGGGGCTCTGACGATCGGCACCCTGGACGGGGCGAACGTCGAAATGGCCGAAGAGATGGGTTTGGATAATATTTTCATCTTCGGTATGACCGTGGAGGAAGTCGAAGAGCTGAAGAAGAAGGGCTACAACGCTTACGACTACTACAATTCCAACCCTGAGTTGAAACAGGTGGTGGACCAGATTCAGAACGGGTTCTTCAGCCCGGGAAATCCGGACGAGTTTAAGGATCTGGCCGATATTTTGCTGAAGTACGACAGGTTCTTCTTGTTGGCCGACTACGAGGCTTACATCAAGAAGCAGGACGAAGTCAGTGCTGTGTATCAAGTAAGTGAAAAAAAAATAGTCGGTAATAATGTAGGCATTTGAAATATTAATTTTTAATAATCTCTTTCCAAAAGCGTAATCAAAACCTGAACGACGTCAGTTTATGTACAATTAGTATTAAATTTTACGAAATCTATAACTTTTTAAAAAATATCGTGAAGTTTCAGAAATATTTGAAACGTACGAAAGTTCCATAAATTTCTTAAGAGGGCTCTACAGTAAATAGGCAATCAGCAATACATTTTTATAGATTTTATAACAGTTTGTCTAAATATGAATTAATGCACACTTTCAATACACAATAGCAGACTTTCCTCCATTCTAACGCAGATTTTCTATAAAATGGACTTCGTTTGAAACTCAAATTACTTTTTTTTGTGTAGAAATTTGTAATTTGCCGTTTTTGAACAAGCGGCATCATAAATTACAAATTTCTAAAAACAAGTTATAATTCTAGTATTTATTTCTAAAATATGTTTATTTTTTTTATTTACACATTACTAAACTAATGCAAAAAATTAGTCAAAAATCAAAAAAATTCCGAAATTTTTCCTTGATTTTTGACACTGTATTTAGGTGAAAAATGGTCATATCGGGAATTAAAAAAATGCATTTTGAAACTTTAAGATTCTAGTTTTTAGATCGTTTGTTCGAAATTTTTTAGGAGCTATGGAGAAGAAATAGCGCGACAAAAAGATTTTGCAATTTTTTATTTTTTGAGTTTACGGACTTAGAAAAAATTTGTTTCAACTAAGCCAGTGCATGAATCAGACAGCTTGTTTATTCAGTCGAAATATTGGACTTTTAATGAAAAAGGATCCTTTTGTCTTCAATCATCGATATATCAGAGATAAATGGTCGTACGGAGAATTGAAGAGCAGTTTCAAAAACTGGAATAAATTTCCTATATGTTGCTGCAACTTTTCGGAAAAAAATTTTTTTTTCGACACGAATTTTAAAAAACAGGAAAAAATGGTCATTTATGGTTTTTTAGAAAATTGACGGCTAAATTAGAAATATTCATGAAATGACTGATGTTAAGAATGACTGTTACAGTTTGATACACCCAGAAGAACCCTGTGAAGTTTAATCTTAATCTAGCGAACCGTTTCTTTGTTTCAGTCAAACTTTTTAAAAAAATTAAGTTTTTTGAAACACTTCATAATCATAATAATTAAAATGGAAAATAGCTATTTATGATATACGTGTTAAAAGTAAGATTTTATTTTGTGAGTGAAGATGATTAAAAAACGAGCGTAGCGAGGTTTTTAACTTCACGAACAAAATAAAATCACTTTTAACATGTATATCATACACTATTTTTTCTACAAAACTGTTAAAAGTAACTTACTTTTAACACGCGTGTCAAAAAATGACATTTTTAACATCAAAAATGACAATTAAAAAGCCCACTTTTAAGTTTTGTAGAAAAAAAATTTTTTTAGGTTTTCTCACATTTTTACTTCAAATAGGTATATAAAAATTGACGAAAAAAGAAAAAANATATGTTTATTTTTTTTATTTACACTTTACTAAACTAATGCAAAAAATTAGTCAAAAATCAAAAAAAAATCCGAAATTTTTCCTTGATTTTTGACAGACTGTATTTAGGTGAAAAATGGTCATATCGGGAATTAAAAAAATGCATTTTGAAACTTTAAGATTCTAGTTTTTAGATCTTTTGTTCGAAATTTTTTAGGAGCTATGGAGAAGAAATAGCACGACAAAAAGATTTTGCAATTTTTTATTTTTTGAGTTTACGGACTTAGAAAAAATTTGTTTCAACTAAGCCAGTGCATGAACCAGACAGCTTGTTTATTCAGCCTCAATTTCATTTTTTTTAAGACCATTTTTCATCGAAATATTGGACTTTTAATGAAAAAGGATCCTTTTGTCTTCAATCATCGATATATCAGAGATAAATGGTCGTACGGAAGAGCAGTTTCAAAAACTGGAATAAATTTCCTATAACATGTTGCTGCAACTTTTCAGAAAAACATTTTTTTTTCAACTTTTACACGAATTTTAAAAAACAGGAAAAAATGGTAATTTATGGTTATTTAGAAAATTGACGGCTAAATTAGAAATATTCATGAAATGACTGATGTTAAGAATGACTGTTACAGTTTGATATACCCAGAAGAACCCTGTGAAGTTTAACACGTATATCATACACTATTTTTTCTACAAAACTGTTAAAAGTAACTTACTTTTAACACGCGTGTCAAAAAATGACATTTTTAACATCAAAAATGACAATTAAAAAGCCCACTTTTGTTTTGTAGAAAAAAAATTTTTTTAGGTTTTCTCACATTTTTACTTCATATATATAAAAATTGACGAAAAAAGAAAAACAATTTTTCAAAAATTTTCAAGTTGTTTTTTTATTTAAAAACTTCCTATATAAAATTGATGAAAAAAGAAATTTGTTTCAAAAATTTTCGAATTTTTTTTTTTAAACTTCCAATTGAAAAATTCGAAAATTTTCAAAATTTTTTTTTGTTTTTTTTAAGCTTCCTATATAAAATTGATGAAAAAAGAAATTTGTTTCAAAAATTTTTTTTTAATTTTTAATTCTTACTATATAAAATTGATGGAAAAAAATTTGTTTCAAAAAATTTTCGAAGTTTTTTGTTTTTTTTTTTTAAATTTCCGGACATTGAATTCAACTTTATATTAAAATTAAAGTTGATGACCCAAACAAGATTTCGATCCCGATTCATACCATTTTTTTAGACAAATTTCTAATTAATTTTTATGCAGTCTGTAATCACTTAAAAAACATTTTTTTTTCGAAACTACCCTTTTTTGTATGAAAAAAATTTAGAAAAAAGATTATTTTTTTTTCATCAATTTAAACGTTACTTGCCGTTAAAATCGGAGGAAACCTCAAAAAAATTTTTTTTCTCTTTTAATCATGATTATGAAGTGCTCAAAAAAAACTCAAAAAGCTCAAAAAACATGACCCTTTAACTTTTGTCAAAGAAAAATGTTTTTTCGAATAGTTGTGGCAGCATGTTAGATTTATTCCAGTTTTCAAAACTGCCCTTCAATTCTCTGTACGACCATTTGTCACCGAGATATCGATGATTGAAGACAAACAGATCCTTTTCCATTAAAAGTCCGATATTTCCATGAAAAATGGTCGTATCGAAATTTTAAAAATAAGAAACTGAAGCTGAATAAACAAGCTATCTGGTCCATGCAATGGCTTAGCTGAAAAAAATTTTTCCAAGTTCGTGGACAAAAAAAAATTTACAAAATTTTTTTTTGTCGTGCTATTTCTTAGAATACCATGCTCCTGAAAAATTTCAACCAAAAGAACTAAAAACTAGAATCTCAGAGCTTTTTAATTCACGAAACAACCATTTTTCACCTAAATACAGTCTGTCCAAAATCACGGAAAAATTTTGGAAATTCCTTTGACCCTTTAATTTTTTGCATTAATTTAATGTCTTTTTATTGTTAACATTGAAGAATTCGAATAGGGCCACCAATACAACATATTTATTACTTCCAGAATCAGAGCAAATGGTTGGAAATGGCCATCAACAACATCGGCTCTGCCGGAAAATTCTCCAGCGACCGCGCCATCATCGAATACGGGAAAGACATCTGGGACGTAAAGCCCAACTACGAAAGGCTTCCCGACCCTTCCGTTCCCAGGGAATTGGCCCTGAAAGATAATTAACTCTGTCGCCGCGACGCAACTTTTGTGAAGTTGCGTAAAACGTAACTGCTCGCAGTTACTTTCCATTCGAGAGCACACACTGCGGGCACTAGAGTATTTGCATGTCGTGGATAGTGAAATTTTATTGTTGATGATTATCCGACACGGGTCGGTATATTTTGCCAGTGTACGTCACCGATTAGGCTGTAGCGCATCGTGCCATATGTTGAAATTTATCGGATCGAAACTGTTAATGTTTCACGATTTTATTATAAATGTCGCGCAAAATATACTCCTTGTGTCGTTAGGTTTTAATCTTGTTGAAAATATTTTAAAAAATTATGGAATACTCATCTGTGTGTCGTAATAAATAATAATAAATATACTTTTTATACAGTTTAGTTCTATGTTTGCCTGCCAGATTTTTTATGCTCCACACTGTTCTAGTATACATAAACTTGTGTAGAAGCTGTCGGATTTAAATAAACTGTATTTTTTTGACGTGTTTTCTTCTATATTATTCTTTACTACAAATAAATGAATGAGTTTGTCCATAGCCGAGCTCTCGTTCTCGGGCGAAGCTCTGTGGGGGCGGACCTGCTATCAGAACCCCTAGGTCCACTCGGACACTCATTTCAGTAAGAACTGA
Organism: Anoplophora glabripennis; assembly: GCF_000390285.2. Classification (NCBI taxonomy): domain Eukaryota; kingdom Metazoa; phylum Arthropoda; class Insecta; order Coleoptera; family Cerambycidae; genus Anoplophora; species Anoplophora glabripennis. Next base: position 690,308 of record NW_019416351.1, on the reverse strand, counting down.
CTAAATAACAGATTGTTAGGCCTAGGACCAATTTATTTCATACGGTAAGTCCTTGTTGTTTTTGGTTTAAAATTACTAACAGAATTACCACTTAAAGTTTGTCGACGTACTTATTTAACACCCTGTAGAGATTTAGTAAGGGATCTCCAGAGTATACCACCAGTATAATTGGAAATAAAAAATTATATGAATAATTTAAAATTGTTCTCTCCAAAATACACGATGACGACTAGAGTATGACAGATCTGTGCGTCAAGTTGTGGAGATTGCATTGTAGATCTTGATTAGTTTCTTTCGTATGTTCATGTCCCGTTTGAGTTGTCTGTCAAATTAATAAATTTATTAATTATTTTCCTGACGAGCGGTAATAAAATGTCGTGCTTGTGAAACGATTTTGTTGGTCTGGGATCCTTATGACTGTAAAATACACAATGAAAGTCAAATGCGAGAAAGAAATCGACTCGACTATTACAGTTGCTATACTGGGTATTTTTATTACCTACGATGTAATTTTCATTTGTTTAAGGGTGCCATATTCTTTAGTGTTTTCCACAAAGACTAATAACTGAATAATCTAAAGCTTATCAAATAATAGGAATGATATGTCATGGCATCTGGGTATTTTCAAAGACGCCGCAGTAAATCGAATAACGGGTGCAAAAAAATGATCAAACCATCAAGGTTTTAGGTACTGAAATCTACGAAAATACTTACATTTTTATATACAACCACATGTAAATATTCTTATAACATTTACTTGCTTAGTCCTACATATATAATTGTTTAATTTTATTTACAAGTACGGGAAAATAATTCTTAAAATGTGGGGTTAGGATAACAGCAAACGCATGTTTTACAAATGCTTTTTTTATATAGTTATTATTTTACTTGAGTAAATTTAAATAGTAACAATGAATAAACAGAACATCAAGGATTTTATTTTTGTGCTTACTTTTGTTCTACACGTTTTACTTTTCAAGATTTCAGTACCTAAAAACGTCAGAAATTTGACTATTTTTCGGCCAGGAAACAAACAGCAAAAACCTTTTACAATGCAGGCCAATTGAACAAGTCAAAAAACGACCACAATTTTATATAAAAAGACAAAACACGAAAACAAACATATACTAAGTTGCCGACTTTGGAAATGAAAGTATCAAGATCAAGTATGTCAAATGGCTTTGCGGAGATATAAATCTTGTATATTTTGCAATGTAGTGTTGCCAGATACATCCACCAAATCGAGACAAACAAGGCTATTACGATTAAAAATTGCAATTGGTAATTACTGGTTTATAAATTACAAAAGTTGTTTTTGGAAAATATCGCCAGACCCATAATGTTGGATGTTTTAAAATTACATTTTTAAGCATATTTGCAAAGGAAAAATCATCTAATTTGTGACAAGCTGCTCAATTTGGCAACGATGGTCCTCCCATTTCTATCAATAAGAATAAGACACCGTAGCGGCCTCTAGCGGTGGACACGGAATCATTGGATTTATAGAATCCTTCCTAACAAATGGATACAAAAACCGCCGACAGCCAAGCATTTTCTCTTCGATTTTAAAAGCTACGCTATCAGATAAGTAAAGTGAGGGTTTACCTTTATTTATTAGTCTGAGGGGTTCAATTACCCACAAATTTTTACGTCTGAACTTGTTTCTTTTTTGACATGCTTATCTTAACGAGGTTGATGGTGCTGCCCTCTGCTCACGGACGGCTTGACTTCCCTGAAATTGTGGGCAATGTCAACAACTAGACAAACTTTCTTGTCATATCTAATGTTAACTCCCATCAGTACATCAACAGATATTTTTAGTGATTCCTTAAATTTGCTTAGTGACATACACGTAAAATAAAATTTATTGTTTTACATTAAAAAAAATTAAGTACTTCATTTCATTCAACTATCGACAAGATAGAGTATGTGTCGTGATTTCAGAAAACTTTAGCTGCAGCCGCCAAAATTAAAAAAAATCTCGAAACTGTTGACCTGAAGATTTTTCGCAAAAAAGTAGCCGACATACTCTAGTCCGACATCGAAACACACAACTTTTAAGTACCCCCTAAACAGAGCTCCAAACACATAAAGCGGTTCAAATTATTGCCGATTTTAACACCCTCTTTACCGGAAACGGTACTTAAACGAGAACTGAACACGTGCGTAGGCGTTATAATAGAAACGAGCCGAAATTTATTGGATTTCAGCGACCACGCATCCCACAAACAGCATTTCAACGGTATACGTACAATGCCTACACAGGAGTCGGGAGATGTACTCAAGTGTAAGGCTACTACTGTAGGACAAGGACGTCGACGTATACAGAAAAAGAAGGTAGCCTTATACGAATTCAATCTTATTATGTCTTAAAACCTATAATTTTATTTATTAACATGTATGTATAACACTCCAGACAACATTTCGGATCGCCTTGACAAATTGTGAACAGTGCACTTACGCCGAAAAATTTATTGTTAGGATCAATTATAAGAGTAAAAATATTCCTACTAAACAAATATATTTAAGTATTTCTCGCCATAATAATTTAGATATTAGCAGGTACATCATAATTAAAGCTAGAGGATTTGAATAACTTGCCAGAGACGGACTGGAAAGTTTATTATGAAGTAATCGAGGTAATTTTAATTTGTGACAGTGTCACAGGCCAGTCAGTGACAACCAAGCCTTTAGATTTCCTATACTGTGTAAAATAGGGTCGACATAGGAAACGTAAATAAACACAGCACTAAAACTGCATCGTTATTGATTGTGGATATAAAATTGCTACATATTTTTCAGCCGGTTGACTAATCCATGAGCATTTACCGGCTATTTTAAGTAAAAAGGAAAAATTTAAGGTATGGACATATGTATTTATGTGTGAATATAACCTACAAAGTATACGTCATGTCATATCCAGAGGGATTATAGGTACAATAGGAGGAAACGAACTCTAATAAATTTTAATAAATATGTCAACGATAGATAGCGGGGCACAAAGATTGAAGGTCTTCAATAGATTTCAGATGCATATTTCTCTATCTTCTTTTGGCTACAAAACAGTCCTTTTATTAAACAATCAATAACAAGGAATGTGCCAAAAGTAGTACACTTACACTGATTTTATGTATTCATAAATTCGAATAAACATATAATAATTTCTGTATTTTAAATTTGTAGATTGTTGATCGTAAATATTATAGTTTTATATCGTACCAACTAATTTAAATTTTGTCGTCTTTGCAGCTGTATATTTATTATTAACTAGTAAGTATACTAATAAATTTGCAGTTTGTAGAAGACAATAATGTATACTATATATAATGTTTACAATAATGTAAAAAAACAAATAATTTTTGCAAACATTACTTCTAAACAATTCAAATTGACCGCCCGATTGATTTCAGGATGTTAACAAGAGATGGCGAAAGTTGGTCCGTCGGTAATACAAGGTACTTGGCGATCTATATGGGTATGACTTCATTTCAAGGTTGGTTTTGGTAGGTAGTCTTAAATTTGACCCATAAATTGGCCTATTTCAATGAATATGTAGAAATTTTCCAAAATATAACGAACTGTTACAATTTCTTGACCAATATATTCCTTGAACAATCTGTTGGGTCAAAAATTTACAAACGTAAAATACGGCGCTGTAAATTATCGTCATAACATGACAACCACAAACCACGATACTATGTTGACATAAACACGAGCTAATTTAAACATGTGAACATCCGTTACGAGCAATAAATGTCAAAAAGATAGAATTTCCTAACATCTCAATCAATACTGAAGGGTTGCTTACCACGGTCGAAACAATTACAAGGTCGATTATAGATCATACTCGTCTACATTTTTTTTCAACGGAGATTTGGGTAAAACCGCGGACTTCTCTTAAAGCGGATCTATTCCTTGAAATTGTGGTAGAAAAATTATTAACAACGGGTTGAGAATCCGTGTAATGGTTCACTGGTAATTCGATTTAGTATAGTCACCTTTAGAGTAAATAATTCGTCTCAACTACGTGTCCAGGCTTGATAAAATAAATCATTGCTTTCTTATACAGGACGTTTCGAAAATATGGTGTCGAACTTGCTTTTAAGCATATACTTTCTGATACCCAATTCAAGCTAAACGCCCAAAAAAATTTTCGCCTTTTCAAAATGATGCACAGCCTCAAATAAAGCATTTAGATTCTTGAAAAATTGAATGTTTGAATTTGAATTTGGATAAAATAGATATTTTTTAATTTTTTTAAACATTTTTTCAATTTTGAAAATGTTCCGGACCTCGCCCAGATCTAGGTATCTACACTCTTATTATGTGAGTTGTACTGAAGGTAATTTAGAAAAAAATTGTTTGCACCCTCTCACATCCATCTCAAAACAGATCCGCCCTAGTAACGAACGAGTGTTATTTTCTACACCGATGAAACTGAGTAAATAACAAATTATAATCAAAGTTCAAACAAAAATTCGTGGGCAATGCATATTTGATTATAATTTATCTACAGTTCGCTTGTAACAACAATTACCCGACAACAAAAATAACTCTTTAATTAGTGTTTGCGCTCAACAATTCTAGGATAAACCGACAAAAAGGCAGCTGTAATTGACGCTGATACTGATAACACGCCAGAGAGACGGTTCATAAAACACTCGAATACCGTCGTCGTCCTCACTTTTTGCCTTTAAATTATGGATCCTTGTAAAGAAATAAATTCCAATTCCGAGCCTCCCTTAATATCCACCCCGGGGTGAGGGTAAGGGAAAGGAGGGCTCTTGGGAAATTTTTTGTTATTTGTATCTGTTATTGCTCGTAAACGATTTCGACTGGCTCTTTTTCAGTTTACAGTTTGCTGGATAACGTAAGCATTCCCAACAAAAAAGCCATTGCGATTTTATGTCCGTGTACGCGTTGATCAAATCAGAAATCGATGCCAACGTTTTTCTTTATATACAGAATGTTTTAAAGGCGCGTGAATTAGTCCATGGGGATTTTCCTAATCCAATAATAAAGCGGATGGTTCAATAAATAATAAACAATAAAAAAATCTCATAAACAAGGTTAAGAAAATGAAGAAACTGCATCATTTCTTCTCGTCATTTCCAGAATATTTGTTTTTGTTTTGTTAACTGATTAATTAATTAAAATGCATTGATGATAACAGTCACAAACATACATTTTTTACTCGTTATATGGAAAATCCCCAACTGATCTGGAAAAAGCGCATTTGATAAGCTTGTTATTTGTGGATTAATCCGAATTTATACAAACAGCGTAGCAAAATCTATAAAAATATAGAATATAATTTACACGATCGATAGCCGCACGGTTTAAGGCGTCAGTACTTAAATCGATGTGTCGATCTGCCTGAGTTTCGAATCCCGCGGCCGGTAGACCGTAGATTAGCTATGCTTGTACGGAGGATTGGCACCCTCTGTAGGATGGAAGAATGTTGGCTTGGGTCAATGTGAGAGATTGACACCGGTTGGCATTTGACCCCCCCCCCAATCAATGAGGTTTTCCAGGTTTCCCTCATCCTGCACTGAATGGTGGTTAGGGCCTACCACCAACATAAGTCGTTCCTGGGCGCAAATGCGGCCTGCCTAATAATAATATGCCGCCTCCTTTCCCGCACAAGTCTCGGACTTCGGGGCTCACTCTCGTAGTTAGAATGAGGAGTAGAGATATTATTATTATAATAAAATCAACATAATTAACACAAAACAATATTAAATTTGTTATTTATTTATCCTATGCACCTATTTCTGATTGAGTTTGGAGTTTTAATTCTCCCAATTAATCCAAATCCAGGTGGTGGCGGAAATTCAAGGGGTAAGGCCAGTGACTGACAGACAGGCAGACACCGTAGGCAGGTCTAAAGGCGAGAAATATAAAATCCTTGACATTTACGATTTCTGAATACGGATATCCGGTTTTTTTTTTTCATTAGCAAGTAAACTAATTTTTCCTGGACATTCCGCTATGATTAATTTTTTAATTAGGAATTGTTGAAAGCCTTACTAAATATTTAAAATTCAATCGATACCTGGAGTAGCTCCGTTTACGACATTTTAATGTATTAATAAGCACCTAAAAATGCAGATTTTAGAGATAATTAATTCAATGAGTAACGTTTTTGTGGAATAGGTCAACATTGTTTTTCTACAGACGATCTAATATACGTGTCCTTTATACCTGACATCTTCCCCTGTTGAAATGTAATCAATTTAATTGCGAACAATGAAAAATTCGTACCGATTATTCCCAAATATCCGGAAAATTATGCCGAACAATAAAAAATTTCAGAGCAGCTGACATTAATCTTCGATGCATTCGAATTGTGGGATTAGTAGGGGCGATGAACCAAAAATGTTAAAATGAAATATCAATACAAAATACTATTTTTCCGTACTTATTTTTTGACATACATATGTATTGCTAAAAGAGATTCTAGAAATGATTACAAGCCACGTAACCATCAAGGTTAGGCAACCAATATTGCACGATTGGTACTGTCAAGTAAAAATCCTTAAATCTAGCGTCATCAGTCGTTTCGATTCGTCTACAATGAACAAAATGTTGTGCTTACGCTGTTAGTCCAGTTACTGTAGCTGAAAATATAGTAATACCTCCGAATTATTTATAACTGCATAGATTTTTCTCAAAATTTAGAATTAGGCTCATCTTACCCCCCACTTCAAAACTTATAGGCGCGCTAGGTGTGCTTTTTGTTCTTAGGGGGCGAAAACCACCCCTTATTGGAAAAAAAAAGAAAAAATACAAATTTAAGCATTTTATGTAATCAAATCTTTTTTATTTATGCTGGTATGAGTAATTTCATGTGCTATGTACATGAAACTTAATGTATCCCAAATTTTCAACCCGGAAAAATTTAAAAAAACCACCCCTTTGGATGAAAACAATATAAAAAAAATTTTTCAACTTGAAACGTTTTAATCATGCATTTTTATCAAATTAAAATTGATTTCTTGATTAAAAAATCTTTTTTATCGATTGCAATTTTACAACCCTTGAAAAATACCCCTTCTTTCGAAAATAAAATGAAAAAATATTATTTAAATAAATATTTATTCCCTTCTTATAAAATAATTTTGAATTGATTGCAACTTTTCAACCTTTAAAAATTACCGCTTACATTCATTTATATATTTATATATGTTTTCCTAAAATTATCACCTATACACGTGTTTATTTTTTTGACGATTGAGTTGATCTTTTTTCAGCCCTTCATTTTTAAGTTTGAAGGGTTTAAAGGGCTCGAAAAGGGTGGTTCTCTTATTCATATGATAACTTAAAATGGCGATATCTCGATTAATATTAATTTTAGAGGAATAAAAATAAAGCAAAATCTTCAGCAATAATAAAGCTAATTTTTTTACTCTTGTATTTTTTTCGTACACCCTTTAATTTTTAAGTTACAGCGTAAAAATCGATTTTTTTTCAAAATTTGAAAAATTAACATTTTTTAAAATTAAGTTTTTTTTCGTCTTTGTAAGGCAGCCAAAGACCCAGAACATATTCTTAGAACATAAATGAAGAAATCTGTAAATGGATTGCATTTAATTTTAATTCTGTCGCCAAAGGCACTCATTTGTTTGTTAATTTTTTCTTAAAAAAAAATGGGACTATCATGTTATTTCGATCATATTTCCGTTAATTTTGATTCTAAAGACGTTTAAAACAGCTCATTTTAAAGGTTTTTCAAGGTACTTTAAAAAAGGTTCAAATAGTTTTTTCCTAATATTTATGGTTTTGGCGTTATTTAACGTTAACTGGTTCCAATTTAGTTTTTAACCAACATATAATAATGTTTAAAAATCCATAACTCGGTTTATATTGCAATTAGAGAAAAACAAAATAATGCCATTAGATTTGTTATTTTATTACCTTTCTTTTTGTTTATTACAACTTCTTCGTTAAACCCAATGGTTTCAGAGTTATTTGCAAAAAACTGTCCGAAAACAAGCACTTTCTCAGTAAAAAATCAACATTTTCAATGACGAATTACTCGGAAAGTATTGAATTATCCAAAAAACTTTATATAACATTTGTTACTTAAAATTGCCTCCTCTATCGATTCCTGTGGTTATTTTGGGCGTAAAAATTTCCAGCCCCAAGAAGGGGTGACTTCGGCACTATATAAGTTTTGTTCCTTGAAGCATTCCCCACATTCAGTCAAAATTTCACACCAACCGGTTCAGTCATACTGCTTTACGGTGACAATCATGAAATTAAATTCCCAAGACTGACCCTTCTCGATGAATTTATCGACACCCAACACCAACGAAAGCGAATCTGGCGAAATACTTTGAAAACCAGCTTTTCCATCACATCGCCCGTGCTGTATCGGCAATTTCACAGCCGACGGGAGCATTGATTTAAAATACCGGTCAAGTTGCAATGCGAACGACAGTCGGCGCTCCAACACGGGGGTTTCCCTTCAGGCCGCCCTATATATATAAAAAATCACTATCTCCATAAGCCAAGGTATTAAAACAAGAATTTCCACCGCGAAGGATCAGTAACTCAAGAACGAGCGCGCTGCCAAGATGCTTGACCTGAAAATTTTACGGCTATCCTCGATAGTTTTAATCAGTTTGAGTAGCTGTTTATGTGCCTCTGCGCCTCCAAACGTCCAAGTGCTAAGCCCTAGCGAATTCGACGTGATCCTAGCGCCAGACGAGAAAGGGACCCTACTGGACGTTCGTGTAAATATAAACAAACGGTTCGGTTCTGGAGGACCGGAGTACCAGAAGAAGAATGTCGCTGGTCGAGTTATACGCTTCTCTGAAAGAAGTTTGAATTTGAAAAGGGGAGATGTGATTTATTATTCCATGACCTTTGATGATGGTGATCAGGGGTTGCATGGAGAGGATGGAAACTACATTTTCGATGGAGGTTTGTTGAGATATCTGTTTGAAATCAGTTGCTATAATTTTTTGTTTGTTTATTTATTGGTAGATGCACGACTCAAAGCAGAAAAAAAAGTACACAGTATTAAGTAAACTAACTTAATTCGGTGACAGTGAAATAGTTTGAAATGTAAACTAATTATTATCTAATAAAATATTTGCTGTATAACAGTTACTATTTAACTTTTTCGTGCTCATGTAAATCTAAATTCGGTTATTCTTCAGTGCGAGTGAATTCAATTTGTCTTGTGATATCTTCAGGACATTTCATCAAAAAAATAGGGATATCTTTTTGTACTTATTTCCAAAAATAAGTAAATAGTGCAGGAAAGTTAGACATAAAAAGATGGAATAAGCGAGCTTTTTATTCTGAGATTTTTAAATAGAAAAGTTTATAGGTTTTGTGATCAGAAAACATATATCACACACGCAGTCACCAGCAACATTCAGCGTTTTGAAATATACAGGTAAAAATTCTATAGGAAAGACTTAAAAGTCACTAAAGAATACGAGGTTTCATTTTTGGTCACCATTTGTATGATTTTTCGCGTTTTTTTTGACCAAAAACTGACAATATCCCAATGAAGATGCATTTTTTCAAAAAAAAAGTTTCAAATAATGTTGTTTTCTTACGTAAAACTGCTTCATCGCCGTCACAAAAAAAATTTCAAAGAAAATAGATTTTTCTGGAAAATAAAAAAAGCTCATAATTATTTCATAATACACACTCGCAAACCTATAAAAATATATTTGATGCTTACAAATATTCAAACCCCGGACAACTATTTAAGATTTTCCAAAAATTTTCCGCAATTTTCTTTTCTCTAATTCAGGTTTATTATTTAAAAATGAATTGGCCATTCTTTTGGCTGCAAAACATTAATTTTTACACAATCTGTAACTCATTTAAAAAATATATGGGAAAACGAAATTTTCGTAGGAGCGATTTTGTAGGAAAAATTTTGAACTTATTGAAATATTTGAAACTTTTTTCGAATAATGCATTTTCAGTGAGATATTGGCAGTTTTTTGTCGAAAACACAAAAAATCATATACATATAAGTATCTATATCTCAAAACGCTGTATGTTGGAGGTGTGAAACATTTCTGAACTCAAAACATACACTTTTCTATAAAAAAATTTCAGAGTAAAAAAGTTCGCTCATTTTTACCTTATTTTCCTGAACTATTAATGATATTTTTCTTTAAAGAGGGATGGCAGATATTTGAAATATTTTAGATCAGTTAGATGACATCTACCTATAAACACAATAAACCTGAATTTTTCCAAAAAGATTCAGTGTATCTCAATTAGGAGTACCATTTTTTCTGATATACTAGATAGAGATCATTTTTTTTAATTAGCAGTTTATTACTAGAAATTAATTATTTGAACGAGGTAAAAATGAAAAACTTGAAATTGAAATAGTGATCGTCACCCCTTACAACTACATTTTGAAGATATAAAAAAATTTGCCTTTTTCCAAGTTACAGTAACATAAATCAAAATATCGTTATTCTATGTTCATACACCGCTTAATAAAAATATATTTTCGACCAGTTGCTCGTGGCCCCAAACAGATTTTGTAATAAGCAGCCTGTGCGCTTTCTGTGAAGGGTACCAGGAATTTCTATCAAGACCTGGTATTTACGCAGATAAAAAATAAAAAGTTAACGGTGAGGAACACTTGGGAACTGTAACAGCACCATGAAACCATTAAATTCGCTTTAATTATTCAATTAAATGAACTTGCTGAATTAATAATTCACCAGTATCTAAGCAGAATTCAGAACAATGGCAAAATAGTTACAATAAAGTAATTGTTGTTCGAATTTTGGAGAAATGATAATTTAAATTTGAAATAAAAGTTGCAACATTATTGATCATTTCAATTTGTTTAAATTGTACTTCGTTGACACAGCGTGTGATACCTTTGATTACAATTTAGGGCTGTTCGAGTTGTTTAGAGGGGAAACTTTGCAACTCCTAACCGAAATCTTGATCTGCAGGTGTTAGGATCGTGTTTAGTTTCAAGTTTAGGGGGTCTTGTGGGATCTGTTTTACGTTGTGCCAAAAACTTGTTCATTAGCTTACCCTAATCGAAATCGTTTTTAACACAATAGATATCCTTGCGTTTTCCATAAGTTTCTGCTTCTTCATTTATCTTTGAAAACATAATTAAAGCTTAACGATATAAGTTTCTACACCTATATTTGCAAAAGCAAAACTGGTTCTTCAAGATTGTTCATTATGGCCAACGTTTATTATATAAATATTTAATTTGGATTCCCAATTTCCCAAGTAGGTACTAATGAAACAACGTTATTTTAAGTCGGAACATGTTTTTTATGTTATTTCCAGATTGTCAATATTCAGATGGTATCGATGACCGCTGACCCAAGTTGATACTGAGAAATCTAAACAAGAAAGCATTTCTGGCGAAATGTTAAAGAAAGCAACAACAGCTAATTCGTTTCCTTCGAAGAATAATTAGTAATAGTCCAGGCGATAGAGCATTCGAGGCGTATTTGAAGTCGTCTATTTTGTTGTACAGAAAAATCCCAAATATTATGTAGAATAAGAATTCGAGTTTGCCTATTCCAAAAAACCATTGCTAAATTCAGGGTAACAACAAACATACAAAAAGAACGAAAAATGACCCGTTTTTCGACATATTTTTCCCTGTAACATTGTAAGAAAGCCCTAACTCAAAAAAAGTCATCCTATATCTTTGTTTATTTAACGATTTTCTATAAAGTTACAACAACTGTGAATCAAGAAAGTTGAATTTTGCATTAACAGTGGGCGAAAAATAGTAGAAAATCATATTTGGAGCAATTTTTAAAATAAGTAAACATTTATAAATATTGATGAAACTTTGTGAATAGTAAAACATGTCAATTCTACCCTAAAAATTTTGCAACGATCGATAGCGTGGTTTTCGGTTGACAGGATTGTTAATTAAGAAAATTTCAAAAAGTTTATCGCGTATCGTGGGTTTAAATTAAGGTTTAGAAAGGGCACATAATTTTTTAGAGACACTTGTTATCATAATAAACAATTATCAATACTAAAAATACTTATTTTTACACTTTTATAACCATTTGGAATTTTATTTAATTTTTCAACATTTTACTCTACAAACAATTATTTATTGCCCAGGAAATTTTCTATGCAATCGACCAAATCTTGCACACATAAAAACTACGTCGTAGCCCCTTCCTTTTTAGCCAAATACGATAGCATTCTACTATGTACAACAAAAAACAAAATAGATGACTTCAAATACAAACGCCAAAGCCTACTTGTACTGCTCTAACGCCTGGACTATAACCGTTACCTACTTATTTTTCCTCTGCCGAATTATTAATACCTTGTGTAACAAGACCAATCGGTCAATGTCTTACCATTTAACAATCAGGTACTTCTACAACCGCTTCGTCTGTTAGGCGGTTTGTGGCTAATTTAACATGTCAATTGCCAAGATGATGTATTTTGCTGCTTTGGTATTCTTTGACTTAAGCTTTAGTTACTGAACAGTTGTGGAATATACAGGGTATTTTGAAAAGTTTTACCATGAATCCAGAGACTGATAGAACAAAAAATAATACAGAAAATCTTAAATTACAATAAGTAATCATGAAAGCTAACCTTAAAAAATTATATTCTAAAATGCCGTTTTGACAAAGAAATACCAGAATTTTGTTAAATATCTCTAAAAAAACATTTGATCCATGGCTCAAAACATTTCTTAATATAAAACAGAGATAAAAGTAACCATTTTTTTCATTTTACAGTATATAAACGTCGAGACAGGCGCAGGAGAGAAGTGTACGAACCAAGCTCAGAAGAAAGTTCCGAAAACGTAAACCAAGACACTGACCCTAAGCAGGGCCGCTTCCTCCGACACGGGCCCCCTCGCGGTCATTTCGGACACCATCCACCTCCCCACCACCACTTTGGCCCCCGTCAATTCTTCCCCCCACCATTCGGAGTCCCGCACCACCCCCCTCCATACCCCGGACATGGTAAGTCAACGTTTCCCATTTTTTTCCATCTTGGTTCAAAATTTTGGTATCTAGATCCTTGGAAGGACCACGGCTACGGCCACAAGGACAAATTTGGGAATAATGGCCCTTGGGACCACGATGAAGACGATTGCGACTCGTTCGGGCATAAACCCAAGTATCCCGGAGGCGAGCAACGTCCTGACGACAGAAAACCTTGGCGAAAACCTGGAGAGAGTCCTTTTCCCGACAGTAACGATGACAATAGCGGTTCTGGTAAGCCTTCTGGCGAGAAACCAAGTAAAGGGGCAGGTTCAGGAACAACGACTGAAAATACTAATGTAGAAGTTTTCACAACCAGTCAAACAAGTACTACATCTAGAACAACAACAGTGCCAGATATCGACATCAGATTTCGAATGCCGGAAGACAGCTAGTGAACATTTATGATAAGACATATTTTTGTAGTTATTTATTGCTATTAAATATTAAATATATTTATATATTTATTTTTATACCATTCTATGGGATGTTCCTTGAACAAAAAGAATGAGAGGTCAAATGAACAGGTGGACTACTTCAAGATGTTCTGTTAACAGTGTTTTATTTTTCGAAATCAGTGAAAAATATATTTAAATTTGTACGCATTTTTGGCCATTGATGACTCGTATTCATGAAGGGTGACAAAAGCCACGAAATTTTTTTAAAAATCATCGTGTAGGTATTGTTGTTACCAAAAATAACACAAAGGAACACTCTGTAGACGTTCGACAGTCAAATCAAGGAATAATTCGAGCGTTCGCCGCTGTGATTTCATTTCACTTATTTCTCAACATTTCGTTGAAGGTCAGGAGGTAATTATGGCATGTTAATATTTCCCATTGTCAACCAATAATTGAGTAGTTCGCGGGAATTATAGATTTCAATGGTAATAATTGCGTAAAAATGATTTTTCCCTAAATTAGTCGAGATCATATCGCCCACTTCCTACACGCTGCGTTCTGGTCTAGTACACCTCATCAGTCATAGTAAATTCCGCTTGAAAGCGAAAACTACTACCGAATTGGTAAGGCGAGGCGTGTTTGGCTGGTGACGGACCGAAAAGTAGCGTTTACAAACCGCAAAGTAAACACGACAGGTGCGAGCTGTTTATCATAAAAAATCATTCGAAATGTAACGACAGTAACTTCAGATTAAAAGCTTTCTTGTCAATTGGTCTACACACACTCAACTGGCTACCTAGATGGATCGTTTGGACAAAAAAATGAAATTTCGCAGTTTGTTACGAACAATTTTATTTAATTTTGCATATTTTCTAACGCTAAACAGTTGTTATTTATGTTAAGGATCTTATCAACGATAATCGTGAATAATCAAGAATTATTACGCAAAACTTAAGCCGACCGTGCGTCGTCCCACATAATCAACTGTTTACAATGCAGTAGCTAGGTCAAGTTCAGTGTGGTTATTTGCACGGCGCGGACGTAGAAGTCTCGCTTGCTCTAGTCGTTGATTTCAACGTTTTATTTCAAAATTCTTTATGTACGGCGTGCGAATATGATTTAAACATAATTTGTCGTTTGTATGCGAACCATTACACCCAAATACAAGCACATTTTGATGCACTATCCCATAGCAGTGTTCTTTATTAATCATCTTAATGGTGTCAAGGACATTTAAATCTTCTCAAAAAGCAGCTAAAGCCTGGAGAAGAGAAAAAAACGTTCACACCGCACCCTTTGACATTCATATTTCGGCTCGCCCGAGAGAGATCTCAGCCGACAGATGAGTGGATATCGATTTTATGACGCGGGAGAGAATAAAGGAAAAAACTGTGTAATCGATAATACTTACGCTTTAGTATTCCGACTAAATAACAGAAATGAAAGACCGGCCCCTGTTCCGGGCCGTATCCCGTTGAAAAGAGAATTCACACGGTATTCACTGCGGTTCGGTTTAAATGATCCTTAATGGCTTAAGTCTCCCAAGGAATTTATGATCGAATTTTTAATATAGAACGAGGAGGTCAACTGCAGAATATGAGGAACATCCCGGGTTGGTCGGAGTACCGCACCAGCCGCTTAAATCGTTCCAGGGGACCAGGGGCGTAGACGGTGAAAAAGTTAAGGTGGCCATGATGAAAAAAATTAGGTTTATCAGGTCTATTAGCGGCACGCATGTGAGCAAAGACTAAAGGAATACATTATTTTTGCTCAAAACTGCAAAGGTTTTGTGTTCGCCATCTCGCTTATTCTGCGACTTAAAAAAAATATATTGCTCTGATTGTGTTATATAAAATATAATTCAATGCTTATAATAGTATTTTAATAGTCCCATACAGTAGGTATTTATTTTGATGATTAATCTCTTAGAGGCACCAGCTGTTGGTGATTGATTGTTTTTCAATCTAACATAAGAGTTTTTTTCTAATCTCGAGATAGTTTAATGTTCCGCGTGAGTGGGTAAAACCAACACTTTTAGCAATTTGTCCGAAAAAAGTGTTCAATTTAAGTAATCAGTTCCTTTTTACAAATGATATACCGTACGGGCCTAAAGTATAGAATAAATTCAGTAAAAACAAAACAAATTTTTTTTGGGAAAAATCCTCGAACAGGTCGATTTTTAATTTAAAATATGCATAGTCTAGCATAAAAGGCGATTTTCAACCGTCATTTGTTTTCGAGTAATGACGTCATCGACATTTTTTTTAAATAGCAACCCCCTATTTTTTTTTTTGATTCTGAAAGATCGTTTCATTGTCGATCCGACAGTTTTAAAATATTGCCATCTCAGATAGGTAAGTTTTCGAGTAAATGACGATTGAATGTTAGAAAACGTAAATTTTATTCATTAAAAAAATAACAATTACTATGTCAAGCAAATACAATTCATTAAGTTTTCAACCTAAATTAAGTGTTCGAATTGCCAACCACCGACTTCTTGACAATACGCAAATCTGTGTAGAAATTCTTCTTGCACATTATGAATTATTTCTGGGGTAACTCTGTGTATTTCATCTAGATAATACAATTTTGGAGCTCTTCTAAATTATGTGATCTATTAACGTACAATTTGGACTTTAAGTAGCCCCATAAGAAATAGTCCAGGGGTGTAAGATCTAGGGATCTCGCGGGCCATTCTATCGGTCCTCGTCTGCCGATCCACCTCCTAGGAAAACAATTGTCCAGAAAATCTCGAACAGGGCGCGCATAGTGCGGAGGTGCACCGTCTTGCTGAAACCATATGGTGTCATCAGGAATATCAGGGTCATTATCGTTAGGAAAAATTACTGCAAGCGCTGGAACAAGGTCATTTTGTAAAAACTCTAAATATCTTTCTCCTGTAAGGGTTCCTTCAAAGAAGAAAGGCCCTACTATTCTGTTGTCAACTATTCCAGCCCACACATTTAATTTCTGTGGGTGTTGGGTATGTGTCTCTGCCATCCAATGAGGATTTTCCCGACTCCAATACCTGCAAGTTTGACGGTTCACTGTACCATTGAGACAAAACGTGGCCTCGTCTGAAAAAAGTATTTGCCGGTGTAAATCTCTATTTACTTGACATAAATCCATCATAATTTCACAAAAGTGTAAGCGGCGGTCGGGATCGTCTTCATTGAGTTCCTGCACAAGTTGAATTTTGTAGGGATGATATTTTTCCTGCCTCAGGATACGTAGCACTGTGGTCTGACTAATTTCATTGTTTAATGCAACCAATCGTGAAGTATTATGAGGATTATCTACCATACTTATCAAAATGTTCTGTTTGTGATCTTCACTAACGCTTGGACGTCCAGGTTTTGGAATATCTACAACATTGCCAGTTTCTCTAAATTTAGATTCTATCTTACTGACTGTTGATTGGCTGATACGGCGATCTGGATGTTTTTCATTAAATAAATCGCAAACTTCCTGCTGCGTTCTAGTCTTATCCCCGCATCCGATAAGAATTAAAATTTCAATTCTTTGTGTGACAGTTAAATGTGCCATAATACTTTAAATTCAACAATAATTTTTATATCGCTTACAATACTTAGAAAGTCGGTATGACAGTGACACTTTGTAAAGATTTACACCTACGTGATCCATAAAAAACTTCAGGCATTTCGAAAAACTAAATTTGATAACGTTTTTGCTTTATTTTAATTGATTTGGGTTTTCTAACATTCAATCGTCATTTACTCGAAAACTTTCCTATGCAACATTTTAATACTGTCGGATCGACAATGAAACCATCTTTCAGAATAAAAAAAATAGGGGGTTGCTATTTAAAAAAAATGTCAATGACGTCATTACTCGAAAACAAATGACGGTTGAAAATCGCCTTTTATGCTAAAAATATATATTTTTTTTTAATTAAAAATCGACCTGTTCGAGGATTTTTCCCAAAAAAAAATTTGTTTCGTGTTTACTGAATTTATTCCATACCTTAGGCGCGTACGGTATATGTGTTAAAAACATTACCAAACATTAATTTGCACAAAGCGTACACATTATATCACCTAATTGTTAATGTAACAGGTTGAACTTGAATAGCAATTTTTTTTAGTTCTGACGCATTCTATTTTATTTATAATTTCAGATATAAGCGTAAAAAGTGTATTGAGATATTTATTGAAGAACTAAAAATATTACTTTAACCAAAAATACGTTATTGAAATGATGTGTTAGTTTATAGGTATTTCCCTTGATTTATAACAAAAAAAATGAAGTATAGCGGAAAGACCAAATTAGGGTCTGATTAATACCATAATATTAATTAACGACTGTGGTTATGGTATAGAGAAAACCAGAGGAAATTTATATGTATTAATTTAATTCTACAGATTTGTGTGATATTAAGGTCAACTTAGTCATAAAAATTTAAGACGACCACTGTTTTCGAGTGTATTTTTATTTCTGTTGTGTAACAAAACAGCTGCCTGTATTTCAATGAGGATATTTATTTCAAGTTTTACTAAAAATTTAGTACTGTATTGTTATAAACTTAAAGAAAGGCTAATAATTTTGTCCAGTGATAAACTTCAATGATAACAGCACAAAATTCCACAAGGTTCTACACTAGACCCACTCCTTGTTAGTGCTGCCATTAATGCTATTGTCTCTCATACCTACTGGTTAAAGAGTGTGTCATTATTTTATCTGCATTTCATAACACAAGGATTGACATTGTTATGTCGATGTGGCCTTTATAATAACAGGGATATTAGTATTTGACGTTAAGGAGACTTTTAAGGCAAGTTCTGGAATTATTATTCATTTTATTATTCATTCGTACTAAAGTCCCAAAAAAATAAAGTCTAACGTCGACTAAATCTTGAAAATTATTTATTTTCTAGGATACTGCTCAAAATAAATACTTAATTTATAAAACTATTTTCGTATATACATTGTTTATTACGATCCTTTCGGGTTATATCCCGAAAAAAACAGATAGGAATTTGTTTGAATTTTGAGCACTCGAGAAGCCCAGAAATAACTATGCACACGGGAATAAAACTCTAATAATGTTTTATTTTAATGCGCGGTGTAATTATGGATGTTATAATTTTATTTGAAAATGAATTAAAATTTAAATATCTTTTAGACCAAATTTCATTTGAAAATCAATTTGTTTCAGTTTTGAACTTATTAGTTATTACTATAGGAAATAGTTAAATCAAGAAAATTGATAATATTATTTTTTTCTATTTAATCTAGGATGAAACTTATTAAATTCTTTATTGGTGCAATCAACTTTGTTTTTTGAAATACAAACAATACAGTCGTCAACACATTTTTTGCAAAAATACGCTGTAAAATCTAAATTTTGTAAAACATTATTTTCTAATTCTTCTAAAACTAAATTAGCAATTGTTGCTGAGATAGGCGATCCCATTGTAGTACCAAAAGTTTGAGTGTAAATGCCGACATTTGCTCAGTTACACTAATTCCCTATAAATAAAAGCTCACTACTACTCCCAAGAATAAATTCTAAAGTACATTTGTTTACCCGAACAAAGCATCTCACTCAAGACAGGTCAACACTTTAATAAAATGTAATTCCAAGTAAGCTATTAAATAGGGGCAAGACATTTTTTTGTTGTCGTAGCAAACATGTTTCAGCAAAATGGATTTACTTATGCAACTTTATTTTTTCGTAAATATTTTACTAACAGTAATTTTTTTAGTGTATTTTCTTACTGACTAAACTAAACTAACTAATATCAATTTTTTACTACATCAAAATAATTTCTCTCATAAATAACTATGAATTTACATGTTATTTTTTTCTGCGAATTTCTGTTATTACAGTTTTGAAAATAAGTGTGCCCAGTGAGGAAATTTGCAGAATTTTTCATATTTTCGCTGAGTTTCACTCTGCGCAAACCGATACGTTATTCCATAATTATAAAAAAGAAATAGGTATCATATTTCGGGAATCCCCAATCTCCACCCTTAGCTTTAACCCATATATACCATCCCACCCACACCCCCTCGTCACCGTCTCTCTCGACGTTCTCTCTCTCTCTCTCCCCAGCTGGATCTATTTTTAGAACCCCCATCCACTCCACCGAATTTCATTCACGGGTTACTCCCTTCCCCTACGTACCCTCCAAGAAGCAAGAAGTGGATCTACGCCTACCCATCGCGGATCGACGGCGGGGATAGTTTTCGGCGGGTTTTCGGCAGTATTTAATGTTATCAATAAAGGCTGCATGCCCAGAGTTCGCGATGAGGCCCAACGAGGGGGAGAGATCCTTGTTTGATTTCTGCTTATTTGTATCTGGAGTAAACTGAGTAGAAATTGTACGGTAACGGATTTACCTGAACAGGGTGTATTTTAAAAGATAAATAAAAGAATTTGTAATCCGGAAACGAGTATGTGGTCAATATAGGTTTTAAAAACATAATATATATTCGAAGTTTTAAAGTTTAAATAATGCAGTCTCATTTTCCTGTCGAGTTTAAGGAGGTATATCGGGTTTACTCAAATGCACAGATGTACTTGAAATTTTTATAGCGTATTACCCAGTGTTCCCTCTGTGCGTCATATTTTTTTGAAATTTTTTTTGAATCTAGATTTTGAGATATTGTTGTTGAAAGTTGTTCATTTTAACATAGGTTTATATGGCGAAGATGGACGGTGCGGCTCTTTTTTTGCCCATAACTGAGAAAAAAATGTAGAAATTGTGAAACAAAACTTTTCCATAGATAGTACACAGTATTATCTTATTTTTGATGTAAAACTAATGTAAGTTTTGAACATAGTACAGCTGTATTAATTAGAAACAGAAACCAATAATTGCATTTCTGTCTGACTTGAGGATTAATGTGGCAACGTCGCAATCAGCTGACAGCAAGGAGGGAATACATTTGAAAGACTTGATAAAAACGAAATTGATTTCAAACATATACATTTTTCCTAAATCCCATGTACATTGTTATCAACAATAAATTATCCACAACAGATGATTTTTTGTAATGTTTTTAAAAAACTAGATTAATTAAAAAAGACTAGGAAGCTGTGATATATTTATTGGAATAAAAAATACAGTTGATAAATCCTGTTAATATATTTAATGGTTTATAAAAACATCGTAATCATTACCCAGCAATATTTAGGGTTACATAAAGTTTTCTTTACTTGATTAATATAATTAGTAATACTTGAGATAAAAGCATTTGTACGGAATAACAAAGGAACATAAATATTTCTCAGCAAACTTTATATCTAAAAAATTAGTTATAGTTGCAAAACTTTTGTAACATTACTAAAATAGAGATTAAAAACACGAACAGTGAGTAATAATGTAATTTCTATCACAGAACCTTCAAAATTGCATCCAACATTTTCTTTGACTTGGACGAGAGATGGGCGCGAGTGTCATTTCATTTCTTTAGAACTAAATTAACATAATTCTCGTTGTTTTACCAGTTCACATGATTTACGGATTTTAAATAAAGGATACAAATCTTCGCGAGGATAATACGATATATTTGCTATATATAATAATTATATTGTACATAGTTTACACACAATACATTTTTGAACGCGTACGCATCTTTACCCGAATTTGACGCGCAATATCTCCGATGTCCGAGGTCTGTAGGTTCGCAGTGTGTACAACTGCTAGTCAATTATTAGCGCTGTTGCCACATCTACATAGTCTTTATGCGTTCATTAAATATAATTTAAAACTACTTAAATATGATATTTTTATGTTGTTAATTAGTCAATATGTATGCTATGTGCATATGAGTAGATTTATTTACTATATAGATAATGTTTATCGCAAATAATTTCAATAGAATTTAGTTTTTTCAAATTGACAGCGGGCTTTAGCCCATAAGAAAAGCATAGGACTCCCCCTGCGCTCCTCACTTCCCTCGGACCCCGATATACCTCCTTAAGACACTGGTTTGAGAGCTGTTCTGCTATGGCTACAATTCTTTTTAATTTTTCAGACAAACCCTCAATATAGGGTATTTTTGCTGTGTATAACGTCTTGTTTTTGAGAATTATTTTTAATTCCAATGTTTTCAAAGATCCTAGCCACAAATCTGCCGGGATGATGCTTAATGCCATATTTTTTTGGACCATGTTTGACAGACCTATAACATTACCAACATTTTTTTTAATAGAACGCTCTAAAGACCGATTCAGCGATATTGGGACACAGTATATAATCTAAAAAAAAATATTTAAATCATCACCTTTACTACGTTTACTAATTTCAAACTTCGAAGTTCGAAACCGGTATATGTCTGACGGTTTTACTTTTGCCTTATTAAGGATATGACTGAGAATGAAACTTTATTTGGTAGAAGTATTATTATAATTCCGTTGTCCTTATAAAAAATCAAATATTTCCAAGCATTGAAAAACCGTTGTTAAGTATACAAAATATCTTCTAAAAATATCACGTCTATAAATATCAAACGGAACCACTAATGATTTGAAATACATACCCGTGGATAATTTAGTCGATGTGGAAATGGAGATGTACGTGGAAAACGTAAAGTGGAAATGAGGAACAAACAATAATTGGCAACGACTAATGATAAATCAACCGTTTGTAAGCATTTACATCATCTTATTTCTCCAATCCAAGTGATACACCTATGTTAACGTTGTTGATGACAAATATTAGACTTAAAGCAGTGTCGGGGGAATAAGTAATACGTCTTAATGAAAATAGAACGAATGATATGTTAGTTACTCAAAAAGTCACGGTTTACAAATTAATACTTACAACATAGTTTATTGTTTATGTTGGCTGGCCAAATCAGCACTGCCATGACGTACGAAAAATCACAACTGCGCACGAGTAGACTGTCGTCAGATACTGTGTTTACGTTTTACACATTTATAATTTATGTATTATGTATTATGTACCTAATACACTATTATATTCACCAGAAATATGACTATTCTAGAAAATTTTCTTCATAGGAAGCAAACTATATATTATATCTTTTGTTTTCTTGGCTAAAGCACTAACCAGACCTATAACCAGCGTCTGCGCGGTCCTTTAAAATAATTTTTAAGGAGACCCATTAAAATTTTACTATCCCGAAGTCTTGATAGAGCTCAGTGTCGTTTAGGAGACGGAATCAGCATCGTCGACTTAATTTACTGAAAGTGGTAGTCAGTTCTCCGTCAGGGTATTAATTTCAATATGAGACCGAAAGTTGTTAAGCAGCGTAATGAAACAGAAGCTCCATCGCGTTTCCATAATGTTCGTGGCGTTGATGACGTATGGTCGCTACATAATAAGCTTTGGCGTTTTAATGTCCTGCAAATCGCCTTGGTCGTAGTATCTGCAATATAGGCCAAGCAAATCAAATTTTTACTCGAAAAAAGTCCTATCCGCGAGATTATTGTAAAATTGTCTAAAGGAACATAATACAAGACATCTCTCATCTCGTGAGTCAAAAACTTTTATTAGCTAACTTTTCTATTTAAACAAATAAGTGAGGAAAACAGTTTTTTCACTTTGCAGGGAAAACCATCAATTTTAGCGAAAAGTGACTCTCAGACAGCTTATAGGGAGTAAAATTATCTACAAAATGAGACTGGTTAAATTAAAATCGGTTAATAAACAAAAAAGTTATTGCAAAAA
>NW_019416351.1:589541-665740 GCF_000390285.2 Anoplophora glabripennis | reverse complement strand
TAAAAGTGTGCCAAAAGTGGGCGCTGTAGGTGCAATAGTTTTCGCACAATTCTATTTGTTTATAGCGGAGGCTCCAAAAGTTATGAACTTTAAGCCTCTGTACAAACGTTAATTTTCAATCAAACATGATTCTGAAAGCGTCATTGTAATCTTAAAGACGCAATTAAGCGACCTATTAAAAAATATCACCGTTTTTTTGACATTAACATTCTTAAATTGTGCATTAAAAAACCGTGCGTTTTTCGCTCATAAACAATTTGAATAAAATTGTTGCTATTTATGCTACCTCACCTAAAATAGATACCTACAATGGGTAGCTGGCAAAAAAATACAATTTAGCGCAATTGTTTATAAACATTAAAACTTAAATTGATGCGCGGTGTAAATTTTGCAATATCTCGGCGTCTATTCATCGTAGAAACTTCTTTTTTTTAAACTGGGGTAGCTAGACGAAAAAATAACAATGGGCATATTTACGAATTCGTAGAATAGCCCTGAATCCCAGAAACAATGCATCTTTTATACTTATTTATTTTTTTTAATTTACAAAAATGTCACAAAATCATTGTTAAACGAAATATTAATTAAAATTTCAATTTCGGAATTATTTTACTATTATTAAATAAATAAATGAAGCTATCGTTCATTTAAAAAGTTATTTAGGGACTTTTTTCGAATTTCTCTTTTATTTTCGCTAATTTTCCTGGTGTAATAGTTTTATTTAATCTAGAAGGCAATGAAAACAGTATAATGCCTTGTGTTTGTAGCGCGTTATTACAAAATGCATTACTTAATTAATGAAAAATTTGACAGATGTACTTATTTTGGAAATAACAAAAATGGTGCCAAATTTCAAGAGCATATTGCAATTACAATGAACCACCGGGTACATAATAAGTATCTCAGTTCTATGTAAAAGTGATTTAATCTATCCATACGCTAAAATTAACGATAACAAGCGTCTAGTTCCAGCTTTTCCATGTTTGCCAGATTGGCACACATCCCGACGTTAGTAGAAATATGTTTACACGGAATCGGCACAAGAGCAGCGATGAAGGGTTAACAGATTGTACCGAGTCAATAGCAGGTGTGGGACGATTCTAAAAATAACCCCATCTGCGGTGGAGTGGGCCTGCCTCCCCGAATTTTTCATCCCCGGGAGGGATGACGCGACAGTCTGGAGCCTGGGGACGCTTCTACTCTCACCCACGTACACCCGCCGGCCGAAATATGTTTGTAAGGAAAGTCGGCATCCAGAGTCTGGAGATCGAGGATAATGTTATTGGTGGCGTCGACTCAGATTATGTAATATTTACACTTCGATGGTCGAAATGGGGAAAAAAATCGTATCTAGCGCGTGGTACGCTACAAACAATTTAAAAGANCGCCGGCCGAAATATGTTTGTAAGGAAAGTCGGCATCCAGAGTCTGGAGATCGAGGATAATGTTATTGGTGGCGTCGACACAGATTATGTAATATTTACACTTCGATGGTCGAAATGGGGAAAAAAATCGTATCTAGCGCGTGGTACGCTACAAACAATTTAAAAGAAAACAAAAAATAAGATTTTTTGATTTTTTTTCCTTTTTTGACTAAGTTGTGAAAATCTTTATTTATTATTAACAAATAAAACTCTTGAAATATGTTTTATTAAGTAAAGAACCAATCTGTTGTAAAAATAATAAAAATATATATTATAATATTACAACCGACGAAAATCTAAAAATATTTTAAGTTTGACCGGTTATAACTCAATCAATATTAGTCTAAAAACTTTTGGAAACGCATCATTTTGAAGGGAATCTCATATAGTTTTCTTGTAAAGCAATTTTCCTTGCCTACTTCTACTAAAAAAAATTAGAGTAAAAAATGTAACAAAAATCTAAAAATCTTATTTTTTGCTTTTTTAAAAATTGTTTATTAACGACTTTTTGCATAAAATTTTTCTTTTAAATTTTTTAAATAAGCCATTTCGATTCAATTCTCTACAAAATTTTTGCTATGAACTATACCGAAATTTTGATTCGTTTTTGTGCTATATTTAAAAAACTGCAAGAATGCATTTTCAACCCTCTAATTTAATATCACCCCGCGGTTTTTTCATTTTTAATTACCCTTCAAACAAGTCATGTGATGAAAATCCTTGAACGTCTCTTTTCCTTCCTTTTTTGCAAAAAATTAGAATTAAACGCGACGAAAATCGAAAAATTGGCTAATTGTAAGTTTGAGCGGCCATATATCAGTCTATTTTCATCCAAAAATACTTTACAACCTCTTATTTTGAAGGAAATTTTATCTACTTTTTTTCTATGAAGCAATGCCTATACCTATCTTTACTTAAAAAAAAAAACTAGAGGCAAAAAAGTAAAAAAAAATAAAAAAACTAATTTTTCGTATGTTTTTCAAACTGTTTATTACGATTTTTTGCATAAAATTTTCCTTTAAAATTTTTTAAATATGCCATTTGATGGGAAATTCAATTCTCTAAATAATTTTTCCTATGAACTACAGCGAATTTTTGCTTCGTTTTCGAGCTACATTTAAAAAACAGAAAGGGGTGTATTTTCACCCCTATCTCCAATTTCCACCCTCTAATTTAATAGCACTCCGCGATTTAAAATGACCATTTGAACGATTCATGTAATAAAATATCTTGAACGTTACAAATCCTATAATCAATAGCCTAACAGTGCAATTGTGAAAGTCACTTTACCAAAAGACTATACGTAATCTCTCTTTATTTTATGTAATTTTACTCTCTGGCGAACAACTCGTGATCAGATTGTCAGATATTCAAAATTATCACCTGTTTGAAATTCTGATTGCGGCGTTTCAGTTTCAGCAGATAAAAGCAGGTAAAATAAGTCTGGTATTTCTATATAAACATACAATACATGGGGTGTCTATTTTATAGCTTTCAGTTAATTAAAAAATTTCTCTAAAAAATCTTATCTATACGATACAACAGTATCAGAAACCTTAAATAGATGTGAATTGTTTTTTTAACAAACCAATATTTGCCGCCTGTTTTACCACTTCGTTTTTAACAAACTTGTATTTGTTATTAGTTCTTTTTACTCTATTTACGTCTTATACAGCGGTATTTCAGTCTCTGTAATTTGTACACGTGAACTAAAAATTTTTTATTAACCTAGTAATACAAAACACATTGAAAGTCTTGCTGGAGCTGGTATAAAAGCAAGTACATTACCATAAAAGTCACAGAACTAATATTACAAGCTGCCAAATGTTTACTGATAGTTGCCCTCTTTATTACAGAAGTTAAAGCTAAAGGAATTGGCAGCTGAAATTTATGATAAATACAATCACTACTAAAATAGAACCAAACAGCTTAAAAAAATGTGTTTTTAAATCAGCATATATGATTTGTACTTATTTTTCTATAGCGAAGATTTATTTTCTGTTAGCAAGTGGTAAACATGATAGAATAATTTTTTTTAACAAATAAATAAAGGTAAATAGTTATGCTAAATAATCTTTTGATAGAATATAGTGAACAATACCTAAATTGTTATAACATTGTCGTTTTCAAATGAGTTTTCCCAAGATGCTGCAAGCTGCGCAAAGTTTGACCGACGGAAATGAAGGTAAATTGTAGAAGATGCCGACGGTAAGTAAGATCCCAGCTTTAACGCCCTTAAAAATACATCGCTACATTGTGAGAACAAAGTTATAAGTAAATATGTTGCACAGATACTATTAAAAAATTTAATATTTACTGTAAATCCACAAAACTTTAATATTTGATATAAATACCGCCCCCCCCTTAATAATATTTTGTCGTAGGTATCTCATACACAAAGTGAACACCAGTGGAAAAATTTAAAATCAAGCAAAAAATCAAAGCGGGCTTAAAATATTGAAATTTTATAATAATTCACGATTTAATGCTGTTATCTGAAGATGGAGTACAATAAACAATTTTTGGATGAAAAATAGTTTTATAAACTGTGATTTTTTTTAAAAATTAAACTGGTCATTCTCGTATGCTACCATCATCCATATGGTAGTTTTCATTCACTGAACCTTTTTATAGTAATCATTAATTTAAGTTGTTCAGTAGTATTCGAAGAACATACCAACGATTTTAAAATGTATCAAGCACTTCGCGTTTTTTCGAAAAAAAAATAATAAAACGGCGACAATCCGCCCATACCAATCGAAGAGGCAGAAAGCACCGGCCCTGGATGCTAGAGTGTGGAGGCGGTAGCTTTGCCTGGGCTCTGGATATAGAGATCCAATGCGGTATATCGCTCTGAATGGCCATTTTTAGAGTGTATTATTAATACCTACACACAGAACATATCACTACAAGATCAAAAATAGATTTTTAGTAACAGATTTTAAAAACAACCCCTTGAAAACGATTCTCACAAAAATATATCGAGTTTTCTATGTGAATTTGATGGCAATAAGTGGATACAAATAAATAACCATGTATGCAAATGCAATGTTAAAGTAAACGTCATGTCTTAAATCATTAATTGCTAATCTAGTCCTTTCAACAGGGAAAATTTTATTAACACAGTCTGTTAAATATTTTTGGGGGTGAATATGCCTATACCACTATTTTGTGAGTTCATTTAAATAAATTCAAAACCATCCTAAAAAAAATCCTGCCAAATAGTCCTATAAAGTAATCGGAGAAATAAATAAGCAAACCCCAAGAAGGTAAGACCTTGCATGCGTTTGGATTTATTGGTAACAGAAAGTTTTCGCTTTCATTACTTCTCTTTAAAAAAAAAGTATTGATGATGATATTGCTTTCTTTTGTTCCATGCAATTAATTTTCTATTTAACTTTCANAAAACGATTCTCACAAAAATATATCGAGTTTTCTATGTGAATTTGATGGCAATAAGTGGATACAAATAAATAACCATGTATGCAAATGCAATGTTAAAGTAAACGTCATATCTTAAATCATTAATTGCTAATCTAGTCCTTTCAACAGGGAAAATTTTATTAACACAGTCTGTTAAATATTTTTGGGGGTGAATATACCTATACCACTATTTTGTGAGTTTATTTAAATAAATTCAAAACCATCCTAAAAAAAATCCTGCCAAATAGTCCTATAAAGTAGTCGGAGAAATAAATAAGCAAACCCCAAGAAGGTAAGACCTTGCATGCGTTTGGATTTATTGGTAACAGAAAGTTTTCGCTTTCATTACTTCTCTTTAAAAAAAAAGTATTGATGATGATATTGCTTTCTTTTGTTCCATGCAATTAATTTTCTATTTAACTTTCAACTAAAGTATTACTTTTCCAAACACCTTTTCCAGCTGTAGACAAATCACTATCGGAATCTGCCAGAAATGAAGCAGATGAACGCTGGAAGCAATGCAATATATTCTGGCTGTTCTGGATTAAAAAATGTTATTAATTACATTTGGTATCTTGTGATAAAATGTCATAAAATGTTTCCCACAACTTTTGTTTCTATGTTTCATAATATAATTCAGAAAACGAAGCCTTTGTGTATAATATCTTCTATAGATTTGTTATATGTGAATTCCCGCCATCTACAGGCCCCAATCAATCCAATAATCACACTTTTAGAGATTAACAAAGCAAAAGCAAACAAAAAGAAGAATAAGAAGAAATATTGTGGACAATGTTTAAATAATTCGATCGTTATCATTTTCAAATGGTATGAAAATAAATAGAAAACTGTCAGTGAATGCCATGGTTTTAAAACTGATAGTCTCTTCTAAACTGCAGGAGTTCTTCAAGGGTACATACTTGGACCTCTTTTATTGGCTATTCCTATTAACGATATTTCGAAAGGTTTAATGTATAATATCTATTACACACTAATCATAATAAAAGTATTTTGTCACATTAACTGTATTTGAGACAGCAAAAATTCTCATAGTATTCTTGTGCCACTTCAATAACTGCTGACATAGAAACATGTTAGCCCTTTAATGTCAGCAAGCATGTCATATAATGTTTTCAAGAAAAAAAAAGTATAATGACCTCGCTAAAGACTACAGCACACCCACCCACCCCATTAAACAAGAATATGAATCAATCTTACCCAAGTAGCAATGTAAAATCGTTATTTATATCTGGCGCATTCTGAATTACGTTTCTAGTCTAGGCAACCCGAGTTTTATCCAAACTGATCCCGTAAATTTTTACTGTAGTTGTAATAGTTCAAAGTCTGTCTGGAAGAAACTGGATAGTCGCCAATAATGTACTTCCGAATACCGAAGTTCGTTGCCACTGCACTCTCAGACTAGGAAAACAAGTCAATAGGAGTGTTATGTCTTTTAATATCCAGGAAATTCATAGTTTCGAAGGTTTGAGAGTCTGAAATAGTCGAAAGAAGTAGGCGCCTGCTTATCTTTTGTTTACCGAACCCACTGAAGCTGTAAGTGTCTCTAAAAGTATGTTTGTTGGTATTAGTCTTACAAAATATTAAACCATTAATATAAATTACGAATTCAGAATTTAATTTTTGGGTTTGTTATCATTTATAGCACACGCATGATGACGACTTTCGTGGGCGGGACGAACAGAAGAGAAATAATGGACTTATTTTAGGAAAATCGGAATAAAGATGAAAACATCGAAGTAAAATGAGACGAGAAAATAAAAATGTCTCGGTAAAGGTAAATATAATTCATGTGGGCATGAAAAATAGCTTTTTATGTGAGGGGAATAACGAACAGCCATCTGTATCTACAAATGATGTACCAGGAGGAATTGCTTTGTAACTCAATTGAGGAAAAATATTCTTACTGAGACTTACTGCTGTAGGTACATAACTAAAAAATTCGGATTCAGGGACCCAATATGTAGCTTTACTTTGTTGTGTGTTTGACATAGGAGAACTACTATTAGGATCGGTGTAGTATGTTCCAGAAGTAAATTATTGAGTCTAGGTTTGTAAATATCAATATAAATATGAATTACATCTTATCAATGTAACAAACAAATTAATGTCCAATTAATAAAAAAGAAATAACAGTGCTACTGATGACGTTACTGAACATTACTGGGTCAAGGAATGGAGACATTTGTGGATTTCAATTGATAAACAAATGTATTAGTTATTGCAAAAAGGGCTAAAAATCGCATTTTTAAAAACTTCTATATCTTTAAAACGAAAATAGATTTTTTTATGAAACTTTCAGAATATGTAGTCCTTAGCGAGTAGAATAACAGCAATTTTTTAAAATTGCGAGATATTTGATAGTTTTGCAAACATTGAATTTATCGAAAAAAAAAAATTTTTCAAGTTTCAATAAATCATACAGTAATGAATTTACGTGATTCATCTTGGGAGTTGTACTTTCCTGAGGTAATTCTGCGCGAATTGCACAATAATTGGAAATATCCGAA
Organism: Anoplophora glabripennis; assembly: GCF_000390285.2. Taxonomy (NCBI): domain Eukaryota; kingdom Metazoa; phylum Arthropoda; class Insecta; order Coleoptera; family Cerambycidae; genus Anoplophora; species Anoplophora glabripennis. The sequence goes on along the minus strand of NW_019416351.1, from coordinate 658,365 downwards.
AAATCCACCGAAACTTTGACTACTTTTTGATCGAAAAATGTAGATCTTTTTCGTATCGTTGAAATTTAATTGGAATGGCATTATTGCCATTTGAAAGTTGACATATTTTCAAGAATTTAAAAAAATGTCCTACGACCAACAGGAGCCGAGAAATACGAAGTATTTTCGACAATTTGACTGGCCTACTAGCGTATTTACTTTATTTGTGTTCTTTTTTTTACCAAGGTAAAATGTCATTTTTGTACCCGGCGATGTATCCTGAATGACAAACAGAATATTCTCAAATTCTAGATATTATGGCACATGAAAAAGTTTCCCTCAGGGTTGGCTAATCAGAGAGGCTTATTCGAGGACCAAAATTGACCTTTGTACTTGTCACGGCACATTAAAATTTCGGCGTTTGTGGAACTGAAATAATTTCGGTTTGGTTTATGTCCCCTTGGATCTTTTCCCAAATTAAGAGACAAAAGGGTTCATATCCAACGAAAAAAATAGGGGCGAGTGGGTTTCAAATGGACAGAGTTTCGAATTCTTTCATGATCCCAACCAAATATACATATAAGCTCATATAATCAATTTTCGTTGTTTTTAAAGTAAACAAATGCACCACTCCACGAGTCTGGCTTTTCATCAGCACGTCGTGAACAATTCTCTCCGAGACGTCGACACGCAGAACCCGATTAACAAAATCTCAATAGTTGTTACTATTTGACAGTTTTTAGAGAGCTGATAACCAGAAATTGTGCGACTTTTTCGGTACCAACTTTTGCTTTCCTTCCTATCTTTCCCCCACATTGATTATTGTGCATTAAGTATTCCGCATTCGCATCAAAACCGAGCAAAATGTTATTTACATAAATATAGAGCGAGATTTAACATCGGCAGCGTTGTTTTTCGCTAACGTCCTTGCTCCAACTGGCGTTTTAAGAGAATCAAAACGAACGTCAAGGTGGAATATTAATTGTTTCTATACAGATTGCAGCCTAGTTCTGTCGCAGTGAATCGCGAGACGTCACTTTGTCATTTGTGATCAAACAATAGAAGTTTATCTGTACATGATCGACTGAAGGACGACGAGAATAGACGTGTTTGGAATATTCCTGGTTGCCTACAAGAAATTGCTTCGGACAGAGTTTGCTTAAATGCAGTTTTGTCAAAATATTTTTTTGACAGTATACTTTCTACATTCTTTGTTATAACAACGCACTGTACGAGTATAATATCAACGATACAAAAAAGGAAAAGGCTTCTTCACAGATAATTAACTGAAAATAAGACAACGAGGGTTAATATTTGGCTAGGGGTATTTGCAGTAAAGAATTGACTCACCAAAAACATAAAAAGGATTCTCTAGCTAACAAAATAACTCGCTCGCTTCGTTAAAAGCATTCAAAAAGGAGTATAAAATAGACAATATTGAGAAAGGGATTATAAAGAGAGGAAATATTAGGAAGTATAAATAACTCGTTGTTAATTATCTCCAACTTCTCCAAGTGTAGGATGATAAAATTAAATACCCGAATGATTCGTAGATAACTTACCACGCTGGCAATTAGGGAAAGTAAACGGAGCATTTTTATTGCGAGATTACTGGTAAATAAGAGCCAGAAATGTTTACCGATAATTAAATATGACATCTGATGACCTTTTACTTTTACAAATAAAATATTAAAATCTTCATAACTTTCAATCATTTAATTTTTTTTCGTCAAATATACAACTCATTAACTACTATTTACACAAATCTTTAGGCATTCGCCCAGCTTTTGAAATTTTCTGATGTATTATAAAAAAAACACAACCTTCTATTACCTTTAGTTAGTACGAAAAATTATATTAGGTACACTTATTTTATCATTTTGAATTCTGATTTTTATTTCAGTAGAAAATAGCTCCAGAAACAAAAGTTATAGTGCCCCTTCTAGGGATGAAAAATAAGATAATGGAAATAACCCCAGGAATCGATAAAGCAATCAATTTTAAGCAAAAAGTACCTTCTGAACATTTTTCGATAAGTCAGTATTTTCTGACTCATTGGTGATTGAAAATGTACATTTTTTTATTAAAAAAAACATTTTTCAGTAGTTTTTCTCGAATAACTCGGAATATAGACATTCTATGAAAAAAAAAACCTCACGAAGAAAATGAAGCTTATAGAAAAACAAAAAGAGTTTTATTTCATTTATGTAGGTGCAATAGGTGCTGGTTGAAGATAATTTCATGTCCGACAGATACTAAATTGGAAGCATTTAACGTAAAAGAAAATCTATTTTTCAAGAAAAATAAGCTTAACATTTTTTAAAGTACTTTAAAAAATCCTTAAAATGACCTTGACTTTAAGTCATTATCATAAAAATTAACAGAATTATGATCAAAATAAATTGTTAATTCGCTTTTTCGGACAAATAAAAATCAGTACAAAAACTGATGAATTTTTCACCAGACTTAAAATTAAAGGTAATCCTACAATTTACATTTTTTATGTGTTAACAATATATTAATCAAGTTTAAGCGGTTTAGAATGCATATTTTCGAAAATATTATAATATAAAACCATAACATATTTTTGAAAATAACTTTAAAATTAAAAAAGATACGAAAAATATTCAAGAGTACAAAAGTTTAGATTTTTTTTTTCACAGAATATTTTGTTTTTTTTTATTTGTGTAAGATAAAAATTAACAGAAACCTCAAAAATCTCAAAAATAACGCGTTAAATCGTTTTTGGATCATCTTAATAGCTTTAAAATTAAGGAAGTTATCGTTAATAACCAAAGGCACCTTACCGTTTCAATTTTCGAAGCATATCAATATTTTGGTTATCTATCCACAACTTTGGAGCATTCATAGGCATAGGAAAATTTGAAATTATGACTTTCTGCATGAAAAAAATATTGAGAAATAATTATTTTGAATATTGCTGCATAAATTAAAGTAAATCGCGAGAACGAAAGTTATTACGAAAAACATTTTTATTTTGCGTTGTTTATTGGATTATTATAATTTGTCATTGGGGCTGGTTTTTAAAGGTTAAAACAATGCGATATAGGTATTATAAATTGTATTGTACACAGTTAAAAGAATTTAATTTATCCTGTTTGTTCTATCAAATCATTTCAAACTGTCAAAAACTATTTTTTTTAATATTTTGTTATTAGGGGTACTTTTAAGAGTTGAAATATTGTAATAAATAACCATAAACTATTGAAAAGGTTTCTATCTATAATATATGCGCTATAAAAGTATTATAAGGTCAAAGAAACTATTAATTTTATATTTTTATCATTAAGAGTGGTTTTTAAGTGTTGAAACTTTATAAAAATAATGTAAATTTTAACCACATAACATAACATAATATAACATTGGTGCTATTCTCCCGAGTCATCTATATTTATATAATTTTAAGTCAACGTAACTACCATGAAGCCGACTACGTAAAATTCTAAAACGTAGTAACGCAGTTATAGGAGTTGTAGTAGTCTAAGTGCCAAGAATTAGACTAGAGAGCTATTATTAGTTTAATTCACAATAATTATAATTATGTTATTAATACTGAGTAGAATGTAACTTGAAACGTCCTTGAAAGGTTCTTCTTGTCCTTATTTGGCTTTAACCATACCGACAATTAATTAAAAATGTCATTAAACCGCACTGACCCTCCACATCTCCCACAATCGTAAAACCCAATAGAAAGTTGTGGCCAACTAATGAATGAAATACGACGGACCTTGGTCGATCGAGTGTTAATTATAACATACATCTGTTGGAGCTTGAATAATGAAGCAGGTAATCCATCGGTTTCCAGGAAGAACTGGGCGCGGTTCCAGTAGCAAAACAGTCGTCATTATCAGTTTTTTTTCCTGGAAATCCGTACGGAAAAAAACCGCGTGCGTTACGTAATCGTCCTTAAAAATAGAATCTACGCGCCAGGACTAATAGCCTTTTTCAGCTACCTTTTCATATTGATAAAATTCCGGATTGTGACATCATCAGGAGAAGCCGTCAGTGGCGTGTTGCCCATACTTCCCCGTGGAAAGGGGTTTTGTAAATTGTATAAAAATTGTTTACAAAGAAAATACAAAAAACATACCAAAAATGAACCATCTTGGTAAATCAGTAAGTAGTAAAAAATATTCTATTTGAAAAAATATTTCTGTCAATGGAGTTTTCGCAGCTCGATTTATTTACTCTCCAATTCTGTACACTCCCTGTATAATATTCTGAATTCTCTGCATATTTTTAGGTATTTTTGGTTCTTCTTTTGCATTGTCTAAAAGTACCTACATGAATCACGTTTATTTTATCCAAAGAGCAACATAAATAGGAAGGCCATGATTGGGTAACTAGATTAGTTTAAAGAGAAAGGAGACACTGCTAACGAAGTTATAGGCTCTGTGGCTTTGGGGGCAATTATTAAATTATCCCTTGTTGGCAATCATTTGAGGGATTACCAAGAGAAATATTTTTTTATTAAAAAGCTATTAAGGGCCAATTTCTGGCACGCTGCTCCACAGGAAATGTGAATGTCGCGAGCGACAGGAGATTGATTGGGTGGAAAGCGCATTATTGCAATACGGCAAGGTAAGCTATGTCAAATTTTAGTACATAATCAACTGAATAAACCAAGGCAAACTATTCTTTTAATACTCCGAGTCTATAATTCAGCATTTGGCGATAATTTTTGTAGCAGCCTAATTAGCATAATTCCAATACATAAAAATTAAATCTTACGCTTTCGTCTTAATTCAAAAGGATTTTATAGCCCCATACTGTTGTTTACATGTTTACTCTCAAGATGCAAATTATCCACCTCATATTTTCTTATAGGCTACCAAACTATCCCTATATGATCAAATCTTGTAGTAGGACCTTTCACATGATACATTTTTCATTCACGGGCATAAACCTCATATCTCCAAAAAACCAACGAACCCCGCACGACTGTACATGCATAACACGACACCCCATCGATTTTTAACCGAGACCATGCATTAAGTAGATGAGTAAAAGTAACAATATGTTGTCCAAGTCCCATCGATTAGATCCTGAGGGTGGAAAATAGGAATTTATGAATGAAAAGGCCGGCGGGAAATCTAGGGGTATCATAAGCCAGGAAGTTGCATATATTATTGATGTCGCCCGGTAGTATGGCGATCAATACGGGAACGCCGCGTCGGCCAATGGGGTGGCAGCTTGTTGAATATGCCGCCAATGGGGGCGAATTGTCGCAATTTCGGCCGTCCATCCCCACCGCTGATATTTTCATTGAGAACGTGTGGGTGATACCCTTTCCATAATCGAGGGGAGGCTTCGGTTATATATAGGGGTGGATGGTAAGGGGTAGCGTGTTTTAATCTGAAGGTCTGCTCGTTGCCGATTCGCAGTGAAGTGTCCACGACTTGATTGTGCTTCAAACTTTCCCATCAGGACAAATATGGTGAGTTGATTAAATTACTTAAAAATTATATGGGACGTTTAAATTTTACTCAATTTACATCACGGAAGATTGAATATTTAAAAACCTTAAATAGATACACAGGGTGTTTTAATTTTGGTCACACCGCAAGTACATAGAAATATAATTACATATTAGGTCCGCAATTGATTTCAAGTCTGCATATTGGCAAATACTGTTAAGAAAGTGCAATGCTGTGAAAAGTTTTTAGTGACTTTTTTTAAAGCATATTTAAATTATAATTACACGATTCCTGAATATTGGCGCTAATATAATATTATTTTAGCTACCGCTGCGCCTGTAGTTAAATTTTTCCAATTGTTGTACAGAACTTTTAAGTGTTGGAGAAACATATGTAGGAAAATCGTGTATATAAAAATATGTCATATTATAAATAGTATTTATTCAATTTGTATAACACCTTATAAAAAATAGTCATGATATCCAGAATTACTTAAAGATGAAAAAAAAAAACAGTACGCCGCCATTTCAAAAATACTTCTGCCGCCATTTTGTGAACCACCAACGGTTTACTTCCGCCTCCACAACCACCGTTAATATCGAAATGTAATCTAATAAGTTACAGAGAAATATGCACATATCATGTAATCAGTCACGAACAAACTTTCTAATCAGCACACAAACACATCTAGATAACATCAAATTCATATGAAACGATCCATAATTTCCAGCGAGATTTATTTTTGACGTAAATTGCCCACGTCCACGATGTGTACACAGATAAAAAAACGTATTAGTCGAATGCCCGCACAATTTGTCAAATTGTTTACAGACACCGGCGCCGATAAAACGAGTTTTCGCATGAGATATTAAAAAAAACAAGAGATAAAAGCGAGCTACTCAACCTGTTGTTGGAAATGGGTCGCAAATATCGACCCACTGTGACAAACAAAGCGCCGTTTTATCCTTCGATAGCTATAACACCACACACCACATTGTTTTTTCCACAACTCACCCTTCACTGTTGTTTCAGATGGCTGTTAAACTTCTACCCGCGCTACAATTGCTCCTAATTATGTGCACCACTGGGTGCCTATCTTACCCCAACGCAATTTACGGAACTAAAAGGTATGGACGATCTGCCGGCTCTCGGCTGTCCTCATACGACTCCTATCCCTACCAAACTGCCATGCTAAGAACCCAGAGGTACCCCTTAAATTACTATAAACTCTATCCTTACAGCCAAGCCTACCCCGAGGATTACTACTACCCCCAAGAATCTTACCCTGTGTACTACCCCGCCCCTAGAACTTCCAAATACGAAGTTTACCAGGCGGTATTGCCCTACTACTACCAAGAGCGGCCAGTGACGAGACCAGCTTACAGCTACTACGGGTACGGGGATCCAATGGTGGATCTGCAGGAAGAGATGATCCAGGAAGCTGAAAGGGAAGAACGCGAAGAGGCCCAGCCTATCGGGCACGAGTCTTACTATGAGAACGACAATGGAGCGAACGAAGACGAAGCTTTGGATGAAGTGAACGCTGCTTTCCTCCAGAACCTCATCTTGTCTCAAATGTACCAGGACTCTGTCGAGAATGAAAAGAGCGGCTACGACCAGTATGCTTACAATGACTACGACGGTACCTATGGCAAATTTGAAGACATCAACGACAAGCCAACCTACAGCACTGAAGATGAAGATGTAAGGGAGTTGAAGCAACTCTCTCACCAAACCAACAGGAAGCAACAGCTCAGGAATCAAGACAAACCCGACGGCATCCACTGGTTCCAGAATAACAAGAACTACAACAGGAACGAGAATAAGAGGTCCAATTCCGATGACGACGTACCGCAAGCCTACCCTGGGCTATTTACCGATCGCAAGCCAATTATTAAACCTGTAACTACCACAACTCAGACACCATCGACCACTGAAGAAGCCAAGAAGGAATCCAGGGGTCAGAAAGAGGAGTTCCAGATGAGACCGGCCACGCCAGTACGCAATCCCTTTTCCAACTCTGTACTGAACATGTTTTCCAGGAACGACAAGGAGAAGAAGAGAACGCCTTCTGTCTACGACACCATCAGGCACATGCTCGACGTGGAAAAGAGCCTGGAAAATGTAAGTACACAAAATTGTATAGATTTCATTTATGTTATACTGAGATTTTTAGGGAATAGCAAATACTAAACGTATGTGTTTTTCTTATAAGATTTCTTTTTGGCCCTCAACGTGGGGCTTCAATTATTACGTTAAAAATTTGATTAAACATTTTCATTTATTGAAAAATGTTTCGTATCTGCTGAAGTGATTAAAGAATAACGAATACTAAAAATTTTCACTCCACTCCATACGTTTTAATTATTACGAGACTTCTTTTGGCGCCCGACGTGCGGCTCCAATTACTACACGAAAAATTTAATGAACACCCTTGTACCGCTTAATTCCATTCATTTCTAAATTACATTACACATACGGATTCCCTGGAGTTCCTTTTAAAATTCTACCGACCCCCGTACCTGCGCCTCGGAATTTCGGCACCAAGCAATCCCGCTAATTCATTCAGCGCACCACCCATTCGTCCCAGTTTCGATTTCCACTCACCCCCCCAATTCCATTCATCGCTCCTGCACTGCGCTATACTTAGCTCGTTCGTTTGGCAACCCGCCAGAATCAAAACTATCCCGTCGGTAATATTGGGGTAGGCTATTTCGTTATACATTTCGCGCGATGACGTCATCCGCCCCGCCTAGGGCCGCAAAATTTTGTTGTATAATGTATAACGCCCAGGGCTATGGATTTTTTTACGATCCCAGGAAATAACACGCGGAAAATGATAAAACAAGTTTTCAAGCGATATCTTGTGTTTGTAATATTTCTTGAGTAGAAAATAAGCTTTTAACATATCTATTCCGCTATCTAGTCCAACCAAATTACATTAGGAGAAAAAAAAAATTGTTACTTAGACTTTTATAAGTGGAAATAAACCTAAAAAAAATAAATGTGTAAGCAGGGGCGGCGGAGGCTTGATTTGGGGGGTTGAAAAGTTATGAAAAATTGTATAATTGGGATTTCTGGTGAATGTTGACGTCAAATAAAAAAGTATCCAATATAAAGGTTGTAGATCATGCAAAAATCTGCAACTTTTGTAGAGGACATTTTTTAACATAACCTCAAAATTTCCGAGAAAAATGCGAAAAACAGTTTTCTCGTTTTTTATTTCTCATTTCCGCAAAAATAATTTAATTTTGACGGAACTTGGTGAGAGTACCTATACCTTTCTCTGTCTTAAATAACCACAAATTTTTTTAGGTAAAAAATCAAGAAATTTCTGAGATATTCATTTTTTCGGCCTGAAATACTTTTTTTCCAAAGAAAAATTCTACTTAAAAAATCATTGTAGAGAGTTCCGCCGGTAATCATTTTTTTCGTTTTGACATATACTTTCTGATGACATGCTCAAAAATGTAAAAAATTAAAAAATGACTTGCAGCAATGAATTTTTCAGTATGTAATTGTTGATAATTTGTTTAAATAAAAAAAAAATCAAAAACTAATTACACCATTCAATTGTACGGAAAAAATACAAAATAAACTGTCTCATTATTTGACCCAAAACTTTTATTTTTGTACAGTATTGCTATAAACATCTAAGTCGAATTAAAATGCACAAATGATAAATTATCTCTGGATGATTTGAGATTTCAACAATACAAAGTATTAACTGCATAACTGCAAAGTTTACTGTTGACACGAAATCCGAAAATCCGAAATTTTGCAAAATCGTTTAATTTTTTCTGGCTTTAATTGAAAACGAATTTTAAATAAATTGCATATTTACATTGCCATTTTTTCGCTCTATCCAATGGCGTCAACATTTTTGCAACACGACGTTTCGTCTTCGACGGGCCATCATCAGATTAATTTTTTTAAATATGTCGCTGCTACTTTTATGACAAAATCTAGTCATTTTTAATTCTGCATTAGATGATATTACTATTGTAATCGCTTAGAAAGGTTTTTAGCTATCATTAAAAATTTTTCCTGAGTACGGCTCTGAACGCTTTCAAAATAGCTGTATCTATTGGAGGAGAGAGAGAGAGAGAGAGGATAAAAGTCAATACAGCACAAAATATCCAACAATTTTTTTTAATCCATAATTTAGAAAGTTGTACCTAATAAAAAAATAATATGAATTTATGATTTTTAATTAGTACTTATTCCGAATAGTAGTAAAAAATTGTTGGATATTTTATGCGGTATTGATTTTTATACTGTTATGAGTTCATTAAATAGATATTTTGAAAGCGTTCAGAGCCGTACTCAGGAAAAATTTTAAATTATATCTAAAACAAGCTAAAAACTTTTTAAGCTAGCAATATCCTCTAATTCAGAATTAAAAATGACTTTAGATTTTGTCATAAAAATAGCAGCGACGTATTTAAAAAAATTAACCCGATGATGGCCCTTCGAAGACGAAACGTCGGATTGCAAAAATGTTGAAGCCATTGTATAGAGCGAAAAGTGGCATTGTAAATATGTAATTTATTTTAAAATTAGTTTTCAAATAAAGCCAGAAAAAATTAAAAAATCTTGCAAAATTTCGGGGTTTCCGGATATCTCCGGAACTACCCGGAATTTTAAAACTTTAGAAACGGCATATTGTCAGGTATAAAAAACACAACTTTTTTCTAATCTGGGCCACCCCGTATCTCTTACCGTTTCCTAGATCATAATAATGCTATCCCATCCTTATCTTGGACACACTGTATAATATATATGAATTCATCAAACTTTAAAAAAAAATAAGTACACTAATCCATCCTACGGAAAAAAAAATTATTTATTTTATTTATTCACTATTCGACTTATGTTTATAGCAGTACTATATAAAAATAGTTTTGGATCAAATAATGAGACAATTTTTTTTTGTATTTTTTTCCGTACAATTTAATGGTGTAATCAGTTTTTGATTTTTTTTAAATTTAAACAAATTATCAACAATTACATACTGAAAAATTCATTGCTGCAAGTCATTTTTTAGTTTTTTGCATTTTTGAGCATGTTTCTGAACTGTGGTAACACATTTTTTTATTTCACCAAAAAGTATATGTCAAAACGAAGAAAATGATTACCGGCAGAACTCTTTTCTTTGAAAAAAAGTGTTTCAGGCAGAAAAAAAATGAATATCTCAGAAACTTCTTGATTTTTTTATCTAAAGGTTATTGAAGACAGAGAAAGGTATACTTTCACCTAGTTTCGTCAAAATTAAATTATTTTTGCGGAAATGAGAAATAAAAAATGAAAAATCTGAAAAAAAACTGTTTTTCGCATTTTTCTCGGAAATTTTGAGGTTATGTGAACTTTACAAAAGTTGTAGATTTTTGTATGATCTACAACTTTAGTATTGGATACTTTTTTGTTTGACCTTAATTTTCGCAAGAAATCCCAATGATACAATTTTTCATAACATTTCAACCCCGCAAATCAACCCTCCGCCGCCCCTGCTCACGCATTTATTTTTTTTAGATTTATTATAAGCCCTTTTACCATTTCCACTTATAAAAGTCCAAGTAACAATTTTTTTTTCTGCAAGTGTAATTTGGTTGGACTATATTATGTTCCTTTAGGCAATTTTACAATAATCTCGCGGATAGGACTTTTTTCGAGTAAAAATTTAATTTGTGTGACAGAATTTTAAATGAACATTATTATTAATCTTGCGTTGGGTCCCCAGCGTGTGTTTATAAAACATTCTCGGTTACATAAACATTGAATGTCTCGATGCCGATTCGATTTTGCTAAATAAGTTAGTTATTACTGAGATTCGCCATTAGACTGTTCACACTAAGTGATTAATAAAAGTTGGAAATTAAATTCCTAAACGTTTATTTAGGCCTAAAGACTAGTTATCCTGATATTTGCTTGGTCAATACCTACTTATCTGTATTTTATATTTCACGATTTTCTGGCAGAATTTAATAAGCAATCTAACACGCCTCGAATCAGCAGATATTTGGCAACACTGTCAGAAATTATTCACTTCGCGACCAGCAACTGCTGCAGAAATATTTGTCTTGAAATGTGGACGATGGAAAATTACATTCGAAATATTATATTAATTGAAAAAAAACCATACCTCTGCGGGGATCGAACCCCGAACCTTCAGATTAGTAGGACAACGCGTAACGCTTTAAGCCACAAGACCACACTCATTTAGTTTCGATAACCTGGCTTATATACTTAACGTTGTGCCTATTGTGATATAGACAATAATTATAATGAATATATTGGCAGACGGCTGGATACCAGAATATTATTGGCATATTTTGAAGAATTATCAAAAACAATAAAAAATAAGTTGTTGCATATTTAAAAAAGACCTATTTATCTTTTAAGTAAAATTTTTCTTTGAAAAAAAGTGTTTCAGGCCGAAAAAAATGAATATCTCAGAAACTTCTTGATTTTTTTATCTAAAAAAATTTGAGGTTATTTAAGACAGAGAAAGGTATACTTTCACCAAGTTCCGTCAAAATTAAATTATTTTTGCGGAAATGAGAAATAAAAAACGAAAAATCATAAAAAACCTTGTTTTTCACATTTTTCTCGGAAATTTTGAGGTTATGTTAAAAAGTGACCTTTACAAAAGTTGTAGATTTTTGCATGATCTACAACTTTTGTATTAAATACTTTTTTGTCTGACGTCAACTTTCGCCAGAAATTTATTTTTTTTACGTTTATTATAAGCCCCTTTACCATTTAAACTTATAAAAGTCCAGGTAACAATTTTCTTTTTCTTTTTTCCCTCTAAATGAGTTATTTTCCACGGTCTAAGCCATTAAAAATATTAATTGAAATTAAAGGCACTTGAAAGAAAAACACCGTCCGCGAAAGTAACAAATCGACACAAATGCGTCACCGGACTTACATCGTTAACAGCACTATGTATTTAATTAATAAAATATAATATATAGGGTGATTCATTAAAAATGAGACAGCTTTAATGTACAGGGTGTCAGAATTTTAAACTAAACTGTCGAATTTCCGCAATACTTTTGGCGACTTTCAGCTTCATTGGTGAAATAATGATTTCGAAATATCCGAAAAATAAAAAAGAATTTTTTCCGCCCAATCGATTTAATTTTGAAGCGCGGTTGAATTAATGAACCACCCTGTATAAAAATCGTCATTCGGGTACTATTGGCGTGTGCTTCAACCTTTCTTCTCCGTCTTTCCAGAGTCAGAAGGAATCCGAAGTGCGTCCTTCGATGAAGAAGAGGATCGTCACACCCGAGGAGAGCCTGACCCGTCAACTTACAGTTCTCAAGAAATCGCAGTAAGCACGTAGTCCTAGGCGAACCTGATTTTTAATAAAATTTAACTAATCATCTAAGAGACGGCTATGACTCCTTCTGTGAATATCTTATACTCGCCCAGTATAAATATTGACTATCCCGAGGAGTTCGATTCGCCGCTACTTTGAGACAAGGGTCGGGGCAGATACCTGAAATTGTTTGTTATTAAGACTGACTGAACTAGTATTAGATGCTATTATTACTGTCAAATTGTGTTGATAATCTTAAAAAAAAAAGAATATTGATAAATCGGATAGCGGGGTTCGTTTCTATCTTCAGCTTGTAAATACACTTTTGTGCTAAACGTTTGGATAACTATAAATGTCTGCGTTCAACACCCCTTCTTGATTGTCGTTACTTTTTATTTGGCAGTAGTGAAATGATTGGTGTTAGCGTAATACTTAGGCGTACCTAGTTCTTGTGCCCGACACAATTTTCCGTTAAAGATAAAGACTGATTAGTGATTTTCATTACTGGTAAATAAAAAGTTGACAAGGGGACAATAATACATATATTATATACATGAGAAATAATATCATTATACATATTAAGAAGTTTACATTTCGAGATGTGTGATCTGTACATTTTTACAAGTATATCAAGCAGGTTGGAAAGTACCAATTTTTAACTCTAAGATGTTTGACATTGCTTTTTAGGTACCAGTAAGTTTCGTGAATCATAGCCTTTGCCGATTCTACTCTAATGTATTGATGTCTTTGTCGTTTTAAACAATATACGTTAAGTGTTACACTTTTTCGAGTGGATAGCCCAGATGTTTTGCGTTTTTGCTTGCAGTTCATCCTCACTTGAAAGAAAATGTTAATAATATACAGGCTGTTTATAAATAAGTGCGAAATATTTTAGGGGGTGGTTATCTTGTGAAAAAAACTTCATATAGGTCGAAATATGCTACGTTTCCGAGATAGTGTTTAAATTTTATTTTTTTATTTATTTTTATTAATTATGTCAGAGTTTTAAAGATATTGACTCGAAATTTGATGGTTGTATTTTATTTAGAAATATTGAGAGCAACTTTCTAGATAATGTATCAATAGAAATTAAAAATACACAACTTACAGAAAAATATGTTCTATTTTTTTCCTCAAAAAACGGTGCATCCTACAAAAAAAAAACTGAAGCGACGAATTTCATTCAGAATTGATAGCGGTTTTCTAAAAAATATCAAAACGGGAAAAAGTCAATGGCGTACGATTTTTTTTATTAAAAAAAAGGTTGTGGCATTCTCGTACGAACGCCACTGGTGCAAGTAGAAATATTCGGATCACCCCAAAAAATCCACATTTATCCCTCCAAACCGTTTTTCAAATTTCAAGTCAATATTTTTAAAACTGAAATAATTAACAAAAATAAATAAAAAATTAAAATTTAAACACTGTATATAACTTCGGCAACCACCCCCTAAAATATTTAGCACTTACTTACATAAACACCCTGTATAAGTAAAATATGGCCCCGTTTTATTTGTATCTTGTAACTTAGCGAAATTATTCTCAATTTACCAAGCACATAAAATGATGTACTATTGCGTCTTGTTCAGGATGAAATAAATCTAGGTTTTGCAATTCTTTCACATATTGTGTAGAACACACAAAATAGAGTGCCTTTCCGTTCTAATACTTCAACCATCCACGTCAGTGGCGTACACAGAATTTCGTCATGACTAGCGTGAATTAAAAACCACTCAATGCGATTTAGCGACAAAAGAAACTGATAATACTGAGTTTAATAATTATCGAAAACCGTTAAAAATATAAAACGACCCCTAAAGATGCCCCCTTGCGTACGCCACTGATTCATGTTATCGGACAACGGGTACCATTAAAAAATGTTATTTTTTTAGACTTCGCTTATCATCACTGATCAAACCCATACAATACTGAGCGCTAAACCTTATTTCGTGGGTCGTACGATAATGACCTTGGTTTTGACCCAGAGGTCATACTTAGGGGTCATTTGGAGGTCAGGCTTTATCGAGAAATGGAAAGAGCAAGAAATTCTACGTCCAGAGATGCATATTTGATCTTGGATCAGATTGATCCCTAGGGGCCCTCTGAATGTCAAATCAGCTGTCCGACTAAAATGTTTAGATTTTATGGCAAAGTTGATTAATTTTTGTGGCAAATTCCGTACGAACTGCCGTGGCCACGATTTATGGTCTAATTGTAACTCTGACCTTGAGCCCAGGGATGAAATTTAGGGGTCGTTTAAGCTGATTTGACCTTAAGAGGGCCCTATGGGTCAATCTGACTCAAAATCACATATACATCTCTCAACGTAGAATTTCCTGTACTTTCCATTCCTGGATAAAACAAATGGGGTGTTCATTTAATTCTCATGTTGACTTCTAGGTCGAAACCAAGGTCATTATAGTACGATCACCTTAAAACCTTACAACTTTTACTCAGGAAGTTTTTCGATCGATTAAAATGGGGCACAATGTATATCTAAATATAAGAAGAGAAAAATAGATTGTAGTTGAAAACGAAATTATCCTAAAAAGCGCAAAAACAAGATCTTAATTAGGAGTAAGGTAATCTAGAAATTATTCTTGTAAATATTGCCCCAACCATTAAACCCCAGCTTCGTTAAAATACCAAATATTTGGTATTCATACGAGTGTGTAAATTTTTACGCGCCGTCGGATACGACCTTCTCTCCCTTTTAGGACTCTCTCTAATAAAACGCTGGAATATCCGCTCGATCGATAAGAGTGTACACTGATTGAGCCGATGGTTTACGCTTCAGGAATTTCCAGTGCCAATGCTTTATTGGTACACCACGTGACTGCCTCGTAAAAATTCTTTGACGTTTCTGTAAAATTTATGGTGGTAAAAGTTAAAGCTGCAAGCAAAAAAGTAAACGATTTGTTTCACTTCCCCCAAAAGTAAAAAAATGTTTCTGTTTATGAAATTTGATATTTAAAATTAAATAGGATAAATATAACAGCACTTTTTGCAAAAATATTGATAAAAAAGCATTGAGGAAAGTTTAAAATGACATTCCAGGAGTTCAAAAATTAATTTTTAAGGATTTTTTAAACCTTCAACTTTCTTCACAGCACAAGACTACTAACATCATTAAAGAATCGAACTTTTTTAGATGTTATTTGTATCCTAAACAAGCAAAAACCAGTACATACTAAATGCAAAGATAAAAAACATTAAGTACACATAGTTTGTTGAAAGAACTCTCTTTGTATGTGGTCTTTCTGTTTGTATGTTGATTCCGCAAGACATTTCATCCATGTCTACACTTTGTCAATTCAAAGGAGAATTACAGATAACTTTGTACAAGCCAATATTAACCTGATCTATAAAATAACATAACTCTCCCCCCTTCCACGCATAAACCGTCGGTGTCTAGATTAATTCGTAACGTTCGAAGGAGAAATAGAGACAGTTACAACTAATTCAGGAGTGACTTAATAATGGATGTTTCTCTTCGTTCGTAGTCCGTAGGTGACTTACTAGAGGCTAAGAATCTCATGGTGCATTGCTTAAAAGCGGACGCAGATAGTTCTCACATTCACGCGGAAACGCATATATTTTCCGCCCCATTCTTAATATGTCTAATGGTGTTATTTTCGTCAGGTGTACCAACTTAATTTAAACAGTATCCCACCGTGCAGGTTGTACCGTAACACTCTGTACGCGCCGCATCAGAAAAGTGTCGCTATTTTAACTCCACATTGCAGATGAATTCTGTGATACAGAGAAAAAGGACTGTGCTTCAAGTAGATCAAATGCAATCTGTAAATGTCATTGAATAGTTCAGTATTACTACATATACGTGTCATTTAACGAAAGAAGTTTTAGGTTCTCAGCTGGCCGTGGTGACCGACTAAAAGCCTGAAACTTTTTAGGTATATAAAGCATTTATAAATGTTAATGTTTTGATAACTTGCATTAAATGAAGGGTACTAGTTACCCGATATAGCTCTATGGGTAAATATAATAGGTGTCCCAAAAAGTAGCAGGATATCAACAAACCAAAGTCACCTTGGACTTGAGTTTGACCTTGTTTCAAGGTCAAACTCATTTTTCACAAAAAATAATAGATATGAGAGTAATAATTTATAAAAATTAAAAAAAAAATTAAAAAACAAAGATAATATTAATGATGATGATAAAGATAACAATAATAGACGATACAAAAATCTAAATATTCCAACATTTAGTTCAAATTGATGACCGGTCTACCATTTTACAATAAGCAACGTTAATAAAAATAAGATACAACATTTCTGATTATATTTTGTTATATCAAAACAGTTTGTTGATGGATACGATTTATCTAAATTACCTATTTGGCTTTACTCTTCAGGTAACTCCGTAAAAATTAATCAAGAGGGATTGAATCAGGAGATCGAGCGGGCCACTCGATTTCGTCTCTTATTTCAATCCATCTATGGGGGAAATAGGTATCTAAAGAAGTACGAGTATTTCTACCTTAATGTCAAAAAAATCAATGAATTTGTCGTTCGAAATCCTACAATTTTTTTTCTCCACAATTCGATTTGACGAATTATTCTGGACATAAAATTTCGGACGTAAATTTGACACTATCGATTGCTGGCATCAAATATAGATTGTTTCATTTAAGGCTAAATCACCAGCATATTGGTTTCTTGACATCCCACAACTTTTATTTGAAAGTTTTTCTGATAGGATTTAATCGTGAATAGTTGTCTGAGGGTTTGTTTTTTTTTGGGACACTTTGTATAAAAAGCTCGATAACTTGTCAGTCTCAGTTTTAACAATAATCAGCTTCAATTTGAAGACTTTGGTCGCATTTTATTTTAAAGAAGCAGTTTTGGAGTCGTTATTTTGAAAAAGAACTAAAGAATTGGAAACGTCAATTTTCAGGGGTTTTTGTTTATGTGTTGTTATTTCTAATAACTAACAAAGCGAAATCCTAGAAAAATACCGAGACTGACTGAGTTGTTAAAAGTAATTATAATTTGTCCATACAATACAATATTTTTAACCATACACAGGCAGGGTTAAGAAAAATTGTTGTAGTATTCTGTCAATATGTGTCACGCACATTCTCTCTCTATTATATATCGGTGTGTACATAAATTCAACGTGTGCTGATATCCATATACTAACATTACTTTTATATATCCCGCACGAAGTGCATTCGATTCCTTCTACGAGCTAAAATGGTACGCTTCTAGTCCGAAAGAGCTTCTCAAAACTCGAGCTTTTCCACGAACACGGTATAAGTTTAAACCATAAAGTCCTGAAAATTGTGCTTCAGGTAGAACACTATCTAGTATTAGGCTGTCTATTTTCTCAGATGTAGCTGTAAGAACATATATCTATACATTTTGTTGTAGAACTATTTTCATACCTCTTATGAAATCTAGTCAATTTTTAAAAATAGCTTCAATTGCTGGTGATTGAACATAGTCGAAATGTGCACGCAACTGGCAGCTTTCAATAGCGTCACAATTATTACTGCCATTTACAAGCAATATATCTAAAGAGAGTAACAATACTTGTGTAATTTATAGTTAAATAATCTTCAAATTGCATCAGATAGAAAAAAACGATCTTTAACCTTTCCAAAATCCCTCTGCTTTAGCCCAAAACTCTCAAGTAATTTAAATGGCAGTGATAACCGACGCGACGTTTTCTTTCTTGAAGTTGCGGGTTGCGACGTCACAAGTCACAACATACGTGACTGGAACCATGTAATCTGGTCCATTATCGCTACAAAGCGGCTTTTATAGATATGGTTTTGGCAACTCGACTAAATGTAGCTCATAATAAAGTTCAATGTTTTAGTATGTTTTCCGAACTACTTTACTTTATGAACATATCACGTTTCGGTTAAAAAATTAACAACTCATTACCGACTGAATTGGGATCAAAATTTGTTAGACAGCGACACAAAAAGAAGGGAATGAATATGTAATGTCGATCGTACTAAAACAATGAATTTCTTCTATTTATATAAATGCATGTTAGTTACTCACAGTGTCTATGTTGTTTTAAATTTATGTATACATTTTTTAGAATCAGAAAGCGACAATAAATGGTACGGTCACAGCGGTTATAATACGGCGTAGTTTGGAATTTTCGCACTCCAACTGTAATTTTGGTCAACCGATCGTATTATAGCCGTTTTGAGCGTTGAATTACGTTGGATAGTGACTTTTTAAGTTTGAAAAGGATTATATGTTGTTGAAAGGAGAGTAATATTTTTATTATTGGTATATATTGTTACTGTTTCTGTTAAATCTGAGCCATGCATCATATTTTGCGTATACCTACGAATTACAATACGTGGAACCGCTTCGATCGTCCGTTGCCAAATTTAATATAATATACCGACGTTTCACACTTTCCCAAGTTATATTAGACATTGGTGCAAGAATGAGTTCACTTATTGTAATCCGTGGGATATTTCTGTATATTTTTTGTGTGTCAAATGTCACATAAATTGTACATATCCCCGTATATTTTATAAAAATTGTAAATACTATATTTTGATATCATTAGAATCTAGCTGACGAACTATAACTGTTATAGTAAACAATACATTCCTTCTGTCTATGAGGATCTAAAAAAATCACGCTATTGAATGTACATATATATTCTACTGACTGATAAATAAATGTCAATATGTAAGATTTGTCTGATTTTTATTTCTTCCGCCACCCGAATCGAATTTTCTACCTACCTTCACAAATCCTGACTGAAATTATCAACATTCAATTAGGAATAATGACAAATATACATATACGTATAGCATATGCAAAGTATTCTAATATTATGTAAAAATGGAGTTGAAAAAATTGAAAAAAGTTTTTATTTTAAAGTAACCAACCTATACAGGACGTCTCCTACTGAGAAATGATTAGAAGTATGGCAATTAATTTTATATTTATTATTTTCTAACATTTAATATCTACAGGATGTTCCTAGATGGTCTTAACCATAGGTGTCAACGACAAAAAAATGTTTATGAATAAATTTGACACTATGGGGAACGATTCTAGATGGTTAAAAATAATCTGTAACACATTTTTATTTCTGACAAAATAAGTAGGAAAAAAATATGTTCTTTCTAGGTAATGTACCTTTTTCGTATAAAACATCAAAAACTGAAACTTATGAAAACGTATTCAGAATTAAAACATATAAACAAAATTTTATGCTTCGAACAAACCTTACTTGATTTTACAGAAACAAACATGCTACAAATTACTTTTTTATCATAATTGTTTCCTAAAATGCCAAAATTTCGACATAAAAATTGGAAAACGATTAATTATTTAAATATCCCTTAGTTCATGTGTATTATTGAGTTCTAAGGGTAAAATCAGCTACGTGCTACATTTCTAATGTGTACATGTTTCATTGAACCTGAATACGACATATTGGAATCCGGAATACTTGTATTCAAATATTCGAATTGTAAGGATATAATGGTGAATCCTCAGAGGTTAAAGAGGACAAGAAACTACAGTTGCATAAAAAAGGCGATACTATGCTTCTGAAGTTAAAGTCAAAGCAAGACTGTTCTTGTATTATATTAAAATAAGAACGATACGATTTTCTAAGATGAAAGACAAAAACTATTGTATCAAAGAGAAATAGGTAAATATGAAACGAGGTATTTTATAGAATCAGAATATTTATCTTTCTTTTTTTATTTATTCTTTAGTTTAGAATGTCGCCCAAAAAGTTTACATCATTTGAAAACAGTTTGTATTATTGTTTTTCCTGATTGGAGAAAAACAATCGCAAGCAAAAAAAATTTCTTGCTCAAATATAGAACATTTAATTTTAAGGTCTCGCAGGTTAATATATACGCTTATTTTTTTCTAGCTCATAGCTAACTATGGTTTATATTTAAAAAACTTGAAGTTTATGCTATAACTTGAAAACGAAAGTGTACACGAACAATTTGATCACACTGTCTTATTAACACTGCAAAAATGTGAAACTTTGTAATTTAAAATATTTTTGTAATATAAATAGCAACGAAGCTACACGCATCAGAAGAAATTGGCCGAATTCGGATTTTTACAAATATGTATGTATCTAGTCAGCCATGACGTTTTTTCAAAAAATAAAAGTAACATTTAATAAGGATCATAAAACTGCACATCTGTCCTCAATTAAGCTTTTTTGTATGTTGCTACTTTGCCAGATCCATATACTAAACATCGAAAAAAACTCACCCTGTATATACATATTTTAAGGAACTGGTAGTTTTGAAACAAATATGTTTGCAGTTTATGAGGAACTGTTAAGAGACATTGTAGCTAAAGTGCGATATAATAAATTTCAAAGCTATAAAAGATTTGAATTAAATTATATCATATATTTATTAGGGTGGCCCAAAAAAAAACGATTATTTTTTTCGTGTCTCGTGAAAATATGTTAGTTTATCTTGTTTTAAGAGGCCTCTCAAAAAATCAGCTTAAAAAAATTTTTTAGAGGTCGCCCAAGATTTTTAAAAATTTCCAAAATCGTCAAAAATTGAATTTTTTTTTTAATTTTTTTTCTCCATATTTTATAATTTTCTAGGTTGAAAAAAATCTAGATTCTGAAAATTTCAAATCGATGTTTTAATTTGTAAAGGTCAGTCATAATTAATTTAACTTTAAAAGCAGTGTACCTAAAATGCTTTCTATTGAATTTGATGAACAAAAGAATAGAAATAAAATAATTCACGAGACACTTAATTTACTACCGCACTGTATCAAATATTTATAATTTTTTAATTTTTTAAAATTTAAGTGTCTCGTGATTTATTTCTATTCTTTTGTTCATCAAATTCAATAAAATAAAATTATTAGTTCGATATTTATTTTTTATAGATCGCTCGAAAACATAGGTACAATAATTATGAGCGACCTTTAGAAATTAAAATATCGATTTGAAATTTTCAGAAAGGAGATTTTTTTCAACCTAGAAAATGATATAATAACGAGAAAAAAAAATAAATTTTTGACGATTTTGAAAATTTTTAAAAATCTTGAGCGACAACTAAAAAAATTTTTTTTTAGCTGATTTTTTGAGGGGGCTCTTAAAACATGATAAACTAACATATTTTCGCGAGACGAAAAAAAATAATCGTTTTTTTTGGGGCCACCCTAATAATTATAAATAATATAAATTCTAAGAAAAATTATAGATTACAGAAAATATTTCACATAATTTGACGACAGTATATACATTTGAATAGAATAAAATAACATTTACGGCAAATAATTCCATTTAAAACTATCTGCTCATTTGATACAAATACTTTTTTTTCAGTTGCACTTGTTCAAAAAATGTAAAAATGTTTTCCTAAATTTAAAACGTCTTATGCAGTATACAGTATAGATCAAATTTGGCGTTTTTCTTTCCAAAATATTAAAAAAGTATCTCCCTTAGGGGTTAGGGGCCGCCACTGACAAAAACTCTACTAAGGTTTTCATCATATTTCGACATGTTTTACATACTCTCCAATTTTGAGCACTTATTTTGCTAACACCTTGTATATTTTTTACTTTTAATTTTTCTGTTGCTAAAATTATTTTATAGTCTCATTAAAGTTAGGGACTTCATCGTACCTTTATTTACCATTTGTTTGGCTCCAATAAGTTAATAATCTTCCCGTTTTATCTAATTTGATACGAGTTCTGGATTTTTTTTAAACTTATTTGGATTAACTTGATACCTTTAAAATAAAGTAATAAATGTTCTGGTCATGATACAACTTAATAGATATCGATCTAAATGTTTGCAGCTTATTTTTTTTATTTATTTAATGTAAACACATTCAATATTTGATTACACAAATATTAGCAGTGACAAGATAACAATTTTAAAATTATTTCCCGCATCTTGCGACGGCATCCTCCTATCCCCGACTGAAATTCAAAAACATAAATCTGCTGGAAGCCGTAGCAGTTTACCGGGTCATAGGGCCCGCGCTCGTAAACAACGCAGTTATTCAAAGGGAGAGACGACTCGGGGGTGATTTTCTTCCGAAGAACCAATCACGCACTGTTGCTACCCGAAAATAGTGTCCCCCGACCATCATCTGGGCATAATAGTCAATACAGCCTTGAAAAGTGGGTCACCAGGATAGGTTGCAACTTGCAATCGGCACGGGCTGCGAGGGGGTTGACGACCTAGCTCCTTTTCCGGGTGCATGTTTGTTAGGTACCGGTAAACTCTGCTCAAGCACCCACGGGGTCAACGACTCAGCTAACGCAGATTTTAAATCCTCGGGCGCGGTAAACGCAGTTTTAGAATGTGTTTTTTAAGGGTGACAAGACGCGGGAGGCGTGCCGGTCTCCGTTCCGTAAGTGACGATATAGTCTAGTCGAGATGCGAGTTTTCTGCGAAAAATAGTTATTGTAATCCTAAAAATATGGTTGTTAGTACATTGGATTCAGAATTAAATTCTGAGAAAGAAGTATTTTTTAATTCATCCGCAATTAAAAATAGCAATTGTTATAAACAAAAAACGAAGAGAAAAAAGGGGGTCTCCGTTTTTTAGCTATAACTAAAAAAATATTGAAGATAGCTGAAATTTCAAAAAAGATCCTGAAAGAGGAGAAAATTTTAGTAAAATAAGTCCCGACTCCCGGAATTGTAGCTCCATTATTTATAATTTTAATTTGACGTTGAAAATATGGCTCGTCGCGTCGCCGCCAAGCAAAGTGCGCAACACAAAATAATTTTTTTATAGTATTCAATATTAATTTAAAAATCTAAATAAATTATAGTGTCATCTAGACACTTGAAGGAACACAGCCCAGTTGGAAAATAATTTTTAACTTGACTTTTGTTAAAGTTATTCAATTGTTAATTAACTAATTTTTCGTGGACTTAATCTTTCATAAAATCTGTTGTAAAAGTTTAAATAATGTATCTATAATTTTTTTTCTTTCTGGGAGGTCTTTTTATATACATAATAAACAAGATTCCGTTGTAAAAGTTTATAAAAGTTTTTTCATTTGTTTATAATGATTTTTTAAAGTTAACAAAAAATGAAAAATCCGGGAAATGTTATAAATTTTTTTTTTACCAAATGTTTGATTTTAGTTGTTTTTCTATTAATATATTGCGTTTATTAGCTTAGCTAAAAAATTTTAACGTTATTTGTTTATAAATTTGTTATAAACAAATGGACAAGTTTAATATTTTTGAAACATTTTTTTGCCATTTTATTGTCTTGGTAAATTAATGATTTTTAAAAACAAAAATTTTTCTTAAATAAATTTTTTAATTGTTTATAATCGTTTTTTTTATTTATTTGTCATTTAAATTATTTATTAAGAAATAATTTTTTTTTAAATAATTTGCTATTCTCAATATAATTACAAAAAAAAATATTCAAATTTTCATTGTTTATTTTATAAACAATTTGTTATAAACAAATTCTGATTTTCATTTTATTTTTTTTTTCGTAACTAAAAAATTATAAATACAGCTGTGCATCAAAATGGTAAATAAATTTTTTTTCTAATTTTTATTGCATTTTTAAATACTTTATCACATCAAAGTTGAAGCGGTCACCTATTTTATAAACTTATAAATTGTTATAACTTCTAAACTATTGATGATACGGTCTTTGACATTCAGATAGATCTTTTAGATAATTTATTGATCTATAACATGAATTTACCTGCTTCATATCTACAATGGTTATATTTTTATAAGCATTTGTTTATAAAAAAATGCATTATCTAATTCTTTAAATAACTATAACTTTTAAACTATTGAAGTTACGGCTTCCACTATTCATGACAATTTTATAGAGTAATTATTGGACTACTCAATAAAAATTTTTTTATATTTTTTATTCCATTTGTTTACGATTTTTTTTTATTTTGTTAAATTAGAAAAAAACTAAAACTTGGGTCAACGAGAGATATACTGTAACAAAAGTATGGCAAGATAAAAATGTAAAAAGTTTTCGACAAGCATTTTTGGATGGACTTTCAACAGGGTTCAAGGCACCTTCAGGTAAAGGGCGAGTGTCACATATAGGTAGTGCCAGTGGTTTTGTAGATGGCGGTTTACTTTTATTTGAATCTAAAAATACAGGTGACTATCACGAAGACAAGAACGCAGATGTTTTCGAAGAGTATTTTACACAGATGTTGGATCTTATTCCTCCGGGGTCTGTAATTGTCATGGATAATGCCAGTTACCATTCACGGCAGACCGAGCGGACGCCTACGACTGCTTGGAGGAAAGCCGATATAATTCAATGGTTATCCGGAAAAAACATTTCTTTTGAAACAAATATGGTGAAAAAGGAACTTTTGACACTTGTCAATCTTAATAAAGATCAGAAAAAATATGTTATCGATGAAATGGCAACAAATCGCCAAATAACGGTACTACGGTTACCACCTTATCACTGTGAACTTAACCCAATCGAATTAGTCTGGGCGCAGGTAAAAGGAGATGTAGCGCGAAATAATACGACGTTTAAATTAAGTGACGTGAAAATTTTGTTAAAAAATTCCTTGGAACGAGTAACTGCAGATAACTGGCAAAGATGTATACATCATGTACAAAAAGAAGAGGAGAAAATGTGGGAACTCGATAATTTAATTGACGTTACTGTGGAACCTATCGTTATCAATCTAGGAGACGAAGATAATTCATCAGAATATTCAGAGGATGAATTTTAATATACCTACTTTTTTATTTTCTTTATTGTACATTTATACAACACTACATTTACTCACCATAATTTGAATTTTCAAAATACATATATTTTTGTGTGGAATAAAAGTCTATTCATTAAATTTAAATAAATATTTTGATAATAATATTGAATAATTTTATTTGAATTACTAAAAACCCTCTTAACCCGGTTATGATGCTTAAAGTAGCCTCATGTTTTGAAATGCTGTTTTTATATTGTTTACTTATAAGAGAAATGGACCGAGAAATTGAAGCGGCATAGACAAAGACGGATTGTCGGGGATTAAATTTTAGCTACCTGCTACAATTTAGTACAGTCCGATCGCACGAAGTTTTTGTAAAAATACACCTCATCTACACCGAAAATACATAATATAAAAATATTGAATATAAGCACCAGTACTACATTTATTTACGATTTGTATACATAATGAGCTTTTATTACTCTCTTTCATTTCTAAACAGACTATAGTCACAATGAAACCACTTAAAATTTGTTACTATTTAATTTTAGCGAGTACATTAACAACCGCAATAAAAGCAATTGCGGGAAAGGTCCACCATAAAACCACTCCGTACAGTCACCCGTGAAAATGCCACACTATCATCTCCCTAATTCTAAATTGCTTCGGACTTTTCGGCCTGGGCTCGTGTGCGATGCGATATATCCCTCTTTCCGGTTGTTGCTCTACGACCACCAAAGTACCTTTGTTGGGTATGCAGCGTCTAGGAAAACTGATTAATTAAATGGTAACCTCATCGTCGGCAGCTTTGTCAGATGCATGCTGCTGCTCCAACCTATTAATTAGTCAGTGTTCTGGGGTGCACTCTCGGCAGGAATAGCCGTAGGTCCGTTGTTTTCGCTGTGATTATGTTACGTCGCTCCTGATCATTATTAATGGTGCTTTGATGGTGGCGATGTACGGGATGTTTATCGTATCGCAGATTGCTGTGATGTATAATGGCATGGCGTGTCATTCCCTCTCGACCACAGCAGTTCTCAATATGTTGGCAAATCACGTTTTTGAGTGTATATTCTTGTTATAGTCACTGATTTTACTCATAATCTCGTGTTTCTACTATATTCAATGCAAATACACCGCATTCATAAATCCTTTTCCATTTATTTCCATAAAAAAACATTTTTAAAAAAGTGTCATCGAAAAAAACCCTTTTCCCTTTCCTTTTAGAGCAATAAGGACAACGACCCATGCCTAGGACTAATTTACCACTGCCCACGGAAGTTAAACGGCCCAATCGATAGAAAACTAGGTTATTTATTTTACCTGTCATGATTTCATGTTTATGCACACGACCCTCTAGCGACGAGCTGGAATTTCAGGACGTGTCAAATCCAGGAAATATCGAATCTATTATCGCGCCTGGATTGCTTTTTACATAAACTCGTCGGTGTTTATTGGCAACACTACGGAGCGGAAGCGGAAATGAAACAATATTGCTCTCCGAAATTTCCTCTGTGAATATATACGGAGTGTCAGTCTAACGCGGAAACCGAGAAATTACCAAAAATTACCACTAAAAGTTGAAAATATCGCATTACACTTTCGTACAAGTGATGCGATGCCTCCGCAGCGTTTGGCTGACATTCACGGTGAATTAACGATACATCAACAAGTTAACTGTCATACACAGATACCTTTTTTTATAACTATAACCGGTTTCAGCGAATTAAGTATATTCTAGCAAAATGTGTCTTAGAGTCTTAGCGGATGTAATTCTTTAGATAGCCTGGGCATTTTGGATGTAGGAGCCTCAGTTCGCGACAGTGGGTTAGTTATATGCAATAAGGCGCAGACAATATAGTGAACGTGAATTCGGATAATCATACTTTGTACTGGCTCTAAGAACATTATCTTGGTTAAATAACTGTAGAAAACCAGAGTCGACGTTTTCGAGATCTACTTGCTTCTCACAGGACATCAGGTTATTTAAAAAAGTTTAAGAGCTGTCGTAAAATATTTATTTATAGCGTTAGCCGACAGAAGATATTTCTCCTATAAAAAATGTAGTTCTCAATAAATGTATCTATGACACTTTATAAAAAATGTAGACTTCTACATCTCCGAAGCGAAAAGAGTATATACTCAGTATTACTTTTATAATTTAATAAAAGACGACTTACTTCGTGATAAGCGAGATTGAGAGGCTAGAAAAAATTTAGTGTCAACGTAATGGGTCATAAAATTGGCTGGAAGTTTATGGTTAAACAGAACAACGTATCCTTTTCCTTTATGGGGTATGATGTTACTCGTGTTACCGAACCAGTGTAAAATAAATTACGCTTACAATGCGACTAGTAAGCAATAAAAAGACAGTAGACAACGCAAAATATTTATTAAGGAGTACGTATTAATATGGTTACTCTAGTTTAGATTTAAATAAAATAGTGATTTTTAAAATTTTGTTATACCTGTAATTAGAAAAAAGAATTCGTTTGAAGCTTAGCGATATTATTTAATTAAAAAATACTAGGTATGTTTTGGAATCGTTTGTTTAGGATATATTTGTTGTCAAATGGTATATAACCTGTCAATTTTATGAGCATGTACGAAATTTTTTTAATTTAATTTGCATTAGCTCAGTGCTCAATACTTTTATAGTAAAGTACATGACTTACGACCCGATATTTAACAAAGAATTGAACGCTGATTTTCATGCAAAAAAATACCGTTTTAACAAATTTTATCCCCTATTATTTTTCCTTTGTCAGTAGCGATCCTGTACGAAACAAGCTTTTAGGCTTTCTAAACTCGAGCCACGCCATTTCATTTACTGTTACTGAGACCCTTTGTATTTTTTAGTCTTAATTTCGTGACAACGGAGACAAAGGAGACGGGAATTGTAAGATATTTTGAGTAATCCTTTTGTTTGTCAACCGAGACACCGAAATCCTAAAAAATCGTGATGCACAATTGAAGGCATACCCTAAATTTTTTTTAGGTGTAACCCTATAAAGAATGAAGAAAAAGGGTGGTTTTTAATTATTTTTAGAAACCAAAACAGACGAAATTTTTTTTTACTTAAGTAAAAACGATATTTCTAACATCAGATATGAAAAATTTGGACCCTTACGTAAATAAGGTACTATTTATTTAATATGCTAGAGATATAAGAGTTATGTTAGGTCGAGACCGCTGGGCGCAGGAATGGTCCGATCGGAGTCATTTTGGTGACGGATCTTTCTGCATGAATAGGACATTCTACGATTATGGGATGGCTATGAGGAGGAAAATGGCGGACCTCTATATCCTGGGGATAGTGACGGAAATATATATACAGAGTGACATCTTCTACCGTTTTCTATATCATAGCTTTTTTTAATTTGATTACTATTCTTTCGACACCCTGTATAATTCGCGGTTCAAGCTAACACAGGGACAATTAAATCTGATCCTAGAAGTCCTGCTATTTGTTGAATACGTCCCGTTGAAATTTAAGAGAACTCCTTGGAGAACTCATTAGATAGTTGGCAAATTGCGTAGTAAAGCTGAATTATCCCACCCGCTATTAGGCTCCATCTTTGCGAGCTTAAATCCACGTTACACCCACGCGGATGCTATGCCGGGAGGCCCAGAGGAGCGTAGGCGAATATTAATGGACAAAATTCACCCCACACACAAAATAAAGTGCCGCAGTTTTGTAAAATAAAAAGCGTAATTTATTAGAACTAGGCTAACCCGGTGTTAATCACGAGTTGGGCTGTTTAATTTTATCTGGGCAAAGCGAGAGGCTGACGACCTGGGGATGGGCACACATTTCTGTTGCTTTTCAAAAACCGTATTAGGATTTTAATCTTTGGGCATACGAGTCACTTATATTTTTTAGCCTGTTTTATTTGTGAGAAAGCTTCCTTTTGTTATAATAACCCTTAACTTCATTTTGAATAAATTTAGAAAATGCTTATTCTTCATTCTTCTAAGACACTATTCATTTTTATATCCATTACACAAAACGATCGAAAATTAAAGAGTGATTTTCACGTAGATCCTTAAATGTATCAGACTTAAAAAAATAGTTATTTACACCATAAAGGAGGTAAGTATTATTTACCAGTCGAGTACTGGTAAATTATACGTATAAATGTTACTAAATATAATAACTGTACAATTACTATAAATATTCATTCATAATAATTAATAAAATGTAATGTTCATCAAATATTTTTATTTATTTATTCATAAAATATGCATGGTAAAATTCCCTTACCTCCTTAAAAACAACGTAGTCTATTTACTATAGTGGGAGCAGATAAAATAAATTTAACTTAAGCTAACTAAAAAGTTACACAAGTAAGCTCGAAATCGATGAAAATAGCCAAAAACTGCGGATTAAATGCGCTAAATCAGAAGAAATCAGTTACATTTTGCTCAAAAATCATATCATAACTTCTCAAAGGAAACAATATGCCTTTGTTTGGCCTTTATAAAAGCAATCTGCTTTCCAATAGGTGACTTTGGGATAATACCCCTGCTATGCTGGTCCAGAGGAGTTGTTCATGACCTTGTTTATGATTTCCAGGGCTCGCAGGACGACCTTTGACATTTCAGTTCCTCTGCATTACGCAGCGCCCCACACACAATTCTCGAACAAGACATAATAAAATCGCCGGGCTTATTACACGGTAGAATTGACGGTGCTTTTTTAAAGTAAACATCCATTAAAAAATTGTTATTAGATATTTTACAACAATTATTTGGTCAAAATGCGGTAATTGTACGGGAAATTGTTATATACCTTAAATGCCTTACTTATACCTTAATGTTAATAACTGATATTAAAAATGATAACACAGACACGGAAAAAAATTCATGTTCGGCAGACTAGATTCCCCTCTACGTGGTTTGAACCACTGAAGAATTTGACATCAGAATTTCGCCAACAGGCCAGGATTGTAGAAATAGGTAGAAATAGCAAAAAATTGTGCTTATTTCTGGTGGAAAGTTATGTACCTGACGTAACGATGAGAAACAAACGATTGCTATACATTTTGAAATTAATTCAAAACGACATGAAACGGGTACAAAATTAAGCCGCAAATGATAAGCACGAAATGAAAACTATTATACGTGTGACACTGTACGTGAGGAGGCTAGCCGCAGAAAAAGGTTATTAAATTAATGATAACACGATGACAATGAAACTGTTTCAACTGTCCTGACGTCTATTTTGTTCAGAATTCTGCCGCACTATAACATCGCGCCTTATTTGTTTTTATTGTGCGCTTTCGATCGATGCCTATACTAGATACTACGCCCGTCACATGTCGCGCGGTATTGGCAACGACTATTATAGGAAAATTCCTGTACAATAATTGGAATGAATGAATTTTTCCGACGCCCTCCCCCGTGGATATTTCAGTTCGTTGTTTAAATACACGCGCTCCCAATGCCATTACCGTTACGAGGGAATGCCCGAAGGCAGGGAAGTTTTCTTTATTAGATGTCAGGGGTGGATTAATACCGGCTGTGGAAATTTACGTCGCTGAAAGATTTTCGATATCGTCGGATACTACGAAACAAGGCGTCGCACTCAAATTAATGATTTTTATTATTTATTTCTGATTTCAAAGTTTTTAAATTTGGGCGAAGGTAATCCAGAAAAAATTTGCTTGCTCCCTCTCACATCCACCTCAAAACAGATCCGCCCTGATCTACTAGCAGAGGATAAAAAACGAATAACACTAATTCTTTTAACGTTCCTCGAAAAAGTATCTGTATCAAATTTCAATGCATCCAATGGGGATATTTTTTGGAAACGATACGGCTAAAATTTGATTTCAAAAAATTCTCTTTAACGTCCGGTATCTCAAAAACAAAAGACGATAAGCCCAAAATCCACAGTGGATCTCCAGAATTTAAAACCCACTAGAGCTGGAGGAATTTAATATCGTTCTAATTATTTTCCTCATTAACCTTATCTGGGCGGAAAAATCTGGTTTCGGCATGGCTTGCTTAAACTTGCAGGTAAAAATAGCTTTTGTGTTGTACGTATAAAACAAACTTATCTTTTCAGGAAGTTAATAATAAAAAAAAACAAAGCGTGTTTACGGCTTTGATAAGGTGGCACACATGTGCTGGGGAAACACGCGATGCTTGGCAGGATTTTGAGACAATAGGAATGAACAAGGGTTAATTTTGGTGAATAATATCTCTGATAAAAAGTTCGTTGAAATAATCTTTTAAAAAAAGAAAATATTATCAATAAGCTGTTGTTGCAAAAAGTATAAGCAGTAATACTGGTTATAAAAAAACTATCAGTTGTATCAAGTCAAATATTGTTTTTCTAACTTCAAAACAAACAAATCAACATAAAGCTGAGGTCAAGGTGCAATGAATTCCCAAACAAGTACTTATAAAAGAGCACCAACTTCATTAAGTTAAAGTTGTTAAAGTCAAACATATACTGATCATTGATTCCTCGATTTCCGATACCGACTTCCTATTTTTATCTGGTCGTTTGATATTAACCAGAACAATGCTTAAATATATCGTGGACATTTATTTCTATTAGGTATATCATTCGCTTCAATTATTCACGTAAAGGAAAATACGATTCCACACTTCAGTTTATTAATATTTATAATTTATAACATCGTAAATTATCTATTGATTTCCTATTTTTAACCAGCAAAAGTATATAATTTAACTATGAACTATGACGCTGTAATTATATTTATACAGGTAAATAAAATTAAAACCACTGTTTTCGTGTATGTATTAGGTATATTAGATATTATTACGTACACGAACCTATCCTATGATTATGTGACCAAAATACACATTTGTGCTTCAATGTAAAGGTACCTACGATATTTTTGCTAGACGCTGATTTTTAATTTAAAAAATATCCAAACTCATGAATGTCCTGAAATGTCTAAAAAATGATGGATATTTAAATATAACTTATTCTTATATTTATTTCGTTGATTCTTTTGCCGGGGTGAAAATAAAAAATGGTTTACAGGCGACTCTATATACCGAGGAGAAAGAATATTATTTTTACTCCTGGGAGAATACACACTAATCTTCAGCGACATTGAGCAAGGAGGTGCTTTGTGTATATTTTTTTATAGAGGCCGTAAATGTTCTTCCACACCAGGCCCTACCATATCGCAAGACTTAGGAACAGAATAAAAAAATATGTATCTAAAAACCGATTGAATAGATTCAGTTGCAATAAAGGAAGTGAATTTTTAAACTGATGCAATCTCATTAACCTGTTAATTGACAATTAGGGCAAATATTTAGAGACTCATCTGTTGAATCATCGTAGACCTCCTCATAGACCTCCAAATAAGATTTGCACTGTGAAATCACACTAACAACTAAACAACCAAGAATGTTAACTCGTAAGTCACTAAGCGAAAAAATTAGAAAAATAATTAAATATTTATTGCTACACTGACACGGTAACATAACTGACAGTAATTTCTTCTTTGGGGGTTTCATGTTATTAGTGATGCCCGCCAAACATTCGACGTTCAACTTTTTATTTGGTTTTCAGTAGTACCAATATATGAAAAATAAATTGCGCTTGTTCATTTTTGTTTACTGGTGATTGGTGCGTTGAAATATATATTATATAGATGATAACGATAATTATTGTAGTAGTTTTACGAAAAAATTATTTTGACTCGAATAGGTAATATTTTCGTTATACTGGTTACTATAATATAATTCATTATTCCAAAAGAAATTATTGTCATTTCCACCAACAGTTTTTTCGAGTATTTTGACACAATTAAATAGCTACCTACTATTCCAAAAATTAGGTATGTAGGTACATATATTATTAGTCAAATATTTGTGGACATTTAATTCGTAATATTTATCCTTCCAATAAAACTTTTCATGCGTGAGTATGTATCGGAATAATGAAAACAGTTGTTTTGAAAACATATGGCTTGATTTGTATTATTACCGTCTATATTTCGAACTTGCGATATAGATCGTCTCGTCTGTAACCAAGACGACGTACCATTGGCGTCACGAGTTGTTGATGGCTTCGAAAGGTCTGCTGACGTCAAAACAGAGACAATTTACACTCATCTTAATTATTGCGCTTTGACCAAAACAGACAAAAGATTATATTTGACACAAATTGTAATAGGAATTATTGATTTGTCATAATGGCAACAAATATGCATAATGTGCCTTGACGGTAATAAAATTCCTCTCTGAAAATGGAGGGAAGAAGCACAATACTGAGGAGATACATTAGCATAGAGTTCTTGTACTTGTATTGGTTTGGAGCATAGACCACCATTCGGAGCAATAGAAAATAGAAAATTTGTAAGAACAGATGGCGCTGCCGCATTCAAAATGCCGGAAGGGAAAGTTGTAGACTGTTTTTCAATTATAAGCATTTGATAACACATTGAAACGCATATCCGATTATATACAAATAACGCCCCCATCGCCTAATAAAAGCTCCACAAGGTTGTGTAACGGAGACAATTCTGTTACGCAAAATCAGATACAGTAGCTATTAAGTAATTTTCTCCTTGTGGAAAAATCAAATGAAATATATACCTGCCACTAACAGATACTTGTAATCACAAGTGAATGCACATTTCAATTAAATTTCAATAAAGTCAATATGAAGAGCAACAACGATACAAAGCAATTATATTGTGTTATAACCGAAAGATAAAGAAGAAATTTGTTGCCCTTTGTTTCCTCTGAATTTTGTCACCTTGATAATATGTATAGTTTAATTTACTAATTTATTAACTTTCTTAGAATAAAATTAGAAATCTAGGCTATAATCCTTACTTGATTTTAACTTTTTATTCTCGTAATTACTGGTAGTTACAAAGCATAATACATTTTATTATTCTGAAATACGGACTCCTTTGGTGTGAAAATTCGATTTCATTTCAAGTTATTAGTGCTATTTTTAGAAAGGTTATTTCCGATTCCTACAGCTTTAGCTAAATAATGGACGTTGTCTCTTCCAATTTCTTCTATTTTCGGTTCGGCTTATTAATTTTTCATAATTACCCGAACTCACGGAAGTTCAAAATAAAATAGGCACAGTATTAATCGGAAGTTGTAATAACGAATTATATTTAGCTGCGAGGAAACTCTACGCTGAACGTTTTTTTTTTTTCGTAGGTATAGAAGCATTGTATAAGTAAATACTTATACATAATGGTAGAAGTGACACGATACAACGATAAAACTAACTTTTTAAACACGATTTATATGTAAATTTGACAACTATAAGTATTACGTATCACTATTAACTTAAATTGTCTGTATATATGTAATATATAGCTCATTTGTGTTCGAACGTGAGTCAATTGTTCCTTGGTGACGTCATGCTTCAGCAAATGTGTTTATAGCCAGTGATATTATCATTATATTTGATCATTTGGTTTTTATTAATACCTTTTTAACATTTCTAGAGACTAGACAAGGAGCATGAACTCATACTCATACGGGAAAATTGACAAAATTAGTCAATGTAAATGTAGTAGTAGAAATTACTTATAGTTTTTACCGCTAGGGTCGCTAATGTTCCTTGTACACCATAGGCCGAGTAAACTAAACCTAGTAGTTTATAAGATCTATATTCTACATCGACATATTTTCATTATTTATTGATTTATTTATCTAATTCAAAGTAGCCTACATTATTTATTTTAAAGATTTTAACACAGCACAAAAACGGCATGATTGATATTTAATTCAAACTGCCGCTTCCTTTATCTTCCCACCATTATTTCTGGCTATGTGGGACACTAGCGCCCTCTAATTTGGTAAGATATTTGTTTACATGGAGTTCTTGCTCCTTGTGTCTATGCTTTTCTCTATGAGAGTAGTTTTAAATTAATGTTATAGATGTCACCTCCTGTTATTCTTGTTAAGTCAAATAAGTACACAATGTTTGACTACCTATTTAAAACTAAAGCAATAAATTTTGTCTATTAGTTTTTTTTGAAAACTCACATTTTTTTATTACATTTAAATACTATATTAATTCCCATTTTAGTTTATGTGAAATCAACTAAGCATTTCAAGTTATGCTTTACTGGCGGGTAATAAAAATTTTAAATTTAAAACAATTAAAACTGTTTAAAAAAAAAATTATCGGACAAAAATTGTAGCTTTTTATATGTTTAATTAGTGGTTAAAATTTTGACACTTATTTCTGGGACACCCTAAATAATATTATTGCAGAGTAAATTCACATCATTTTTGTTTTTTCAACGCTCGTTTGACCACTCAAAAACTCATTGTAGAAAATAATAAGGTGAAATAATTGCAAAATTCTTTTATTTTGATAATTAGTGTTTAATTTGTTTGTATTCATACTAAAAAAAAATCTATTTCCCATGACCCCCATTAATAAATAACAACATTAAAAACACTTTATTGGACATAAAAAAGGAACTAAAAAATATATAACGGTATAAAAGATGTTGCGCTTGAATTAGTCGGAAAGGCCTTAAGATTTACAGCTTATAAAGACTTGACTAAAAAATATATAACAAATATTATTGGCTAAGTATTAGTTCTTCCTAAAACTCCTCAAGATGGGGTAGATGTTATCCAAAGCGTCTTTGATGTCTTGCCTGGATTTCGCCCCGGTAAAAACGATCTTCCCGTTGACAAAAATAAGCAGTACCAGCCTCGGTTTGATCATTCTGTATACCAACCCAGGGAAGAGCTCCGGTTCATAACTGAAAAAAATATTACAATATGGTCTATGAAGAAAGATTGTGTGAATTCAAGATATTTACCTACTAAACTGCCCGTGCATCATATTTAGATTCTCCAGCTTAATCGGGAACCTTAAATCACACGTTGCGACCAAATTTTGTACCTTGAAATTCGCAAACTGCACCTGAAAATTAAAAAAATTACTATAATCACAGTCCCTCAATTTATTGACATATACTAACGTTGAATCCAAGTTTTTGAATGATCCTAGCGAATTTCTTCGATGCTAATAGGCCGTCGTGTTCGTTCCTTGCCCCCGTGCACACTATCTTTCCCGATCTAAATATAAGTGCAGTGGTTCTAGGTTCTCTCAGTCTCATTATAACACCGTGGAAGCGGCGCGGGTTGTATTCTGTATTCCTCGTCCGAGCATTGATCGTCTGCAGGTCTAATATCGTATGTAGGTCCACCGTGGCGACACAGTTCCTACGAAAGTATAGGTACATGTGGGTAGTTTTAAATCAAATCTACTTACTGCAGTGTGATGTTCGTGTGCGGCTCTCCGACGGCAGATCCTGGAGTCGCCACGGTCATAATGGAGGCATTGGTTTTTATTGACGGTGCCTAAAAATGTCCCATTATATATTTTGCTGAAAAATATAATATAGTATTTTTGCATGTATTCGTATTTCGACATGTTGCATCAGAATTAGTGAATAGTTTCGTCAAAACTAAAACGGTTAGAATTCATTTTTATAGAATTACCGTAGCAGGTACGCTTGTCGGAGTAGTTTGGCTAGGGGCAGGTTGACTTGGAGTAGAATTCCAATCTGGAGTGGGTACAGCTGGGGTGAATCTTGCAGGGCTATTTAGCATAGCCCTCAAATTGGTGTCAGTCTGTGTCTGAATCTTATTCTCCATAATTTATGTTTATTACAGAACTCCTATTTGTTTATTTGAAGTTGCTTCCTTTATTCTCCTGATCCTACATGTTTATAATTGCACATTATTTCAAACATCACTTTTAAAAACAGACGATAAATAAGGTTATGTTTACCATATGGAGAACTTTGATTTGACATTTAGGGGAAACAGTGTCGCCAACCTACAGATTTCTGTCCGATGCGTCCATAAAAATTTTCTCCTACATTGCAGTCATTGCAGCACTTACCAATTCTAAAATAATAATTCTAATCTGTGCATCGTCATTTAAACTGTTAAACTAAGAACTGTACACAAGTCAATACTAATTGATAAATTTAATAAAGAAAACCGTAACTTTCAAGCTACTAAGCACATAATATTTTTATTATTTTTGTAAATTCTTGACTGTGAGTTACTAACTATTACACCATTTACTCTACCAATACTCTTTCCACCGAAATAAGGAAGTTATTTATACTTTGTACACCTGATCTTTTGACATTCAATTCACAGTATTTTGAAAACAATGTAGAAAACCTATAAAAAAATCTGTGTTGTAAACTTTGGACTTGAACTTAAAAAGATAATTATTTGTAGTTTAGATCTTACGAATCTTATTATTTACTAATCAAAGTTACTTCTAGATATTATACATCCAGGTTAATAATTTTACTTAACAATTTTTTTTTCTGTCTGCATCTCGAAATTCTATTGTTACATTTGAAATTATAATGTTATTAAGTGCATTGAAATACATTAATATCACCAGAAAACTATGTAGACAATGCTCGTTCTGATTTTAGGTCTAACGTCTGCTATGTCCCAACGAGCTAGAGTTATAGAACTTTATAAGACGGTAGATGATATCAGAAGAATTGCTACCCTTTCTTAATTGTTTTACTTGTGTTTTAGCTTCTTTATTTAGGAAGAGACTGGCCAAATGGTTTTGACTTTTTCCGTAAAAGGCTACATGGTGCATTTATGAAAAATAAAGACGAGAAAGATCCGGAGAAAATTGAAAAACTGATAGCACATGCCCAGTACATAGTTAAGGAAGTAGAAACGCTCTATATGCTTAAAAAGTACAGAACTCTCAAGAGACGCTACTACAGGGATGGATAAATGACACTTTATGGCATTTAGTTATAAGCGTTATATATGTTTTCAGATACTTTAATTGTATGTTGAATTATGTTATAGTTTTATTTCTAAATAATTAAATGAAGTTGTGGTTTCATTTCGCTAACATATAACAAAATTTTAAAATACTCAAATTATGGACAAATTGATTGAACTAGACTAAAAAACCTCTGTTGAGAAAAAAAGGAAATTGTTAGATTATCAGTGTATTATGCACAGT
Source organism: Anoplophora glabripennis (assembly GCF_000390285.2). Classification (NCBI taxonomy): domain Eukaryota; kingdom Metazoa; phylum Arthropoda; class Insecta; order Coleoptera; family Cerambycidae; genus Anoplophora; species Anoplophora glabripennis. Next base: position 619,917 of record NW_019416351.1, on the reverse strand, counting down.
GATGTACAAGAAACGGGTAGACACAGGCATTTTTAAATATCTTTTCTACGAAATGACACACTATTTGATTGCAATGAAATATAGTTATGGTAAAGCCTGACCTTGCATTATTTCTTATTTTAAATGTGACAAATTCATTATAGAAATTTATATTGACATTTCATATACACCATTATTTGCAATTATCTTTCTAAATATCAAATCTTTACCTTTTGACAATATAAATATTTACAATACCTAAGTTGAATATTCTAATTATCCATTCCATTGTTATTTATAACTTTAACTTTCATCGATGATACATTCATTTTGAGGAAATGGAACTATGCAAAATTTAAAAACATTTTTTGCCGCGTCGACTGCTTATTGGTTACCACTATTGAGGTTGGAAGATGTAGATACAATAAATGCTAGAACATATCTATGCATAGTTTTTTATGTTTGCAAAGTCTGCCGTTCTCCGCGTATGGCTGACATAGGTTATTAGAGGACAGAGTCAACTTGTATATAATACAACTTAGCTGCGCAACTGGGTTGTTCAACTACTAGTGATGGGCGGGTCGGGTCTGACCCGGATCAAAGATTCGGATCTTTACGATGATCTAACTGACCCGAATCCCGATATAAGTTCTGTCGGATCACTCGGGTCGCGGACCTCAGCTAATCTCGTATGGCCGTGCTGTGGCACTATGTAATGAAATTGATCGCAGAGGTTTACGGAGTACGCCGCCGCTCCCGAGACCCGTATGTAGTGATGGGAAGACTCGTGTATTTTAGTGACCCGGGTCATCTAGATCAATCATTATGATGACCCGTTCTGCCCATTCATGCGGCTGAGCCACCTGCAGTAGCGAGAGCGGTGACATCAGATGATTATGATATATTTTATTGGCTCGTTATTTCCATCAGCTGCTCGATTTTGTTTAGTAAAATAAAAACAGTTTTATTCTCTCATGTCAAGTGAATTATTATGTGAAAAATAATGTAGACTATAGGATTTAGTAGATATTTAGATACCTATCTTTCTACTAACTTACCTTGCAACCTTTAAGGATATATTTTATTTATTTAAATCGTTTTTTTATTTTTTGATAAGTGGATATAATAGCTATTTATGATATAATTTTGGATATATATTTTTCCTTTCATACCACCACAGCAATGGATCTTCATGTCTAACAACAACAACAACAATTTTTTTAGATTCAAAAGGTTCAAGAAAACATAAAATATACCTATATAACGGCCTTATGCTTATCTATAATGTAATATACTATTATATTTGATTTGTGTCAATTGTGTCAAATAAAATATTACTATTACTAAAGAACTGCTCTTTTTTGCGATGTATGCAAGTAACATCGAAAGGCAAACATCGATATTGGAATCGATGTTTCGAACTTTCTAACATCGATGACAATTGACAAACCATCGACAGAAAAACATCGATGCTTTCCAAACATCGGATATTATCGCCCAGCACTAATACCCCAGATTCTAATACAGTCCCACAACCAGAACCGTTCAGTCAACGTCGGATCCAGAACGAAGCGACCGACCCGACGACCCGGGATCCGGATCATAGATTCGGCTCATTGAAGAGACCCGGATCCGGTGACCCGAATCCTAAAAATGACCCGTTTTGCCCTTCACTATCAACTACCTTTAGCTTCTTAAATCTATGGTACCTACTTTTGAGGAAACCTCTTCTGTGCAAACCTTGATTTTCATTCAAACGAGCTCATGCGTACTACTACCTTGGTTTTGGGTTTAGTATAGTATCGCTTATAAAGATGGAGGTACTATCACTATTTTGAAATTTTCCTCGATTTTGTTTTCCAATTCGAAATCAATTATTGAATTTGTGCAGTTTACAAATATAAGTGTGTGCCTGTGAGTGTATAGGACCTGAACACTTGTGAACAATATGCTGGTGTTGAAGATTTCACGTACTATTTTAAATATCAAAACTATCAGGAAAAATGCTAGCAAAAAAAACTATAAACCCAATGCAGAAAACGTCACAGGCAAGTAAAACATAATAATCACGTATTATGTAGTTAACATACTCGACTGTTGTTTTGTATTTGTTTCATATTGACGTATTTATTTGCATCTTTATTCATCATTTATCACATACATCACTTCGACACATACAAAACTGTGTCAGTAAGACAGTCAAAATAAAAAATCATCAACAGGACGAGTGATATGATTTATTTTGTCTACTTAACAAGAGCATGATTTGCCACATTTTGTTATTTCCCACAATATAATCAATTTTTATTGTTCTTTATAGAGTAACATTTAAAAATTAACTGGGGTAATAATAATAAGTGCTATAGCTAGCTAGGTATTATGAAAAGCTGATAATATAGAAGTCTTTTGTCTTTCACTAAAACTAAACTATTTAAAATACGTACATTGTCTATTTCATTTTATTTTTACAATCTCAATCTCTACATATTGCCTTTCCATTAAGCTGGTGCTCCTCTATTATAAACCTTCATCGACATATTTGGACACAAAAAAATTATTTTAAAGTTAGAAGTGTTCACGATAGCTTTACAGGAAAGAGAAATAAGTTTAGGTGGGTAGGTATCAGAATATTCATAATTTAAGCTCTTCCAATAGGTCCTATTCAAAGAAAAGCATTGATAAATCTCCAAAACTTTGAAAATCTTACTTAGGCAGTCTTTTTTTTGGCCAAAATTCATTATGTAGCTACCTATGTTCGACTCCAAGCAATTAGAGATATAAGGTTTTTCAATGGCCTGCAAAAAAAATAATTTTTCTTGTCCATCGTAGGTATTTATAACTAAAGATTTATCACCACACAAAATGTTATCATTAGTGTAAAATAAAGCTCTACGTGCCTGATTAAAAATCTCTAAATCAGTATTAAACATTTTGGGCCCAAAGTGGTGTTTAGGGGTACATTGATTTTTAAGTATAAAGGGCCGTAACACTTTTACTATATAAGTTTACATATTTTTTATATCATACACAACATTTTAACATTATTTATAGGTATGTACAGTAATTTTCTGATTTCCTGAAGAAAGTTTTGCCTTGTTAGAGTACTTGAAATAAATTAATGACTTTATATAGCTTCCTAACACCATCATAGTTTGATACTACGCAAAATCTCGTGGATGAGTACACCGAAAAATCTAAATAAAGCTTGCATTTAAGTTTCCTCGGGAAATCAGAAGAAAGGATAAGGAAGAATATCATTCACTGAGTAATAAAATAATCTAATAAAATTGAAATATATTTACAATCATATAACCTTATTAGATTACATTATTTTCGCTAAATATACATAAACTAAATATAAAATACCTATTGGTTCGGACTTCCGGTTTTAGCTATTCACTAGACGGTAATAATGAACAACCTACGTATATTTTGTCTCTTTGGTACCGTCTAGATAGAGCGTCTAATCCAAAATATAAAATTCAAACTATGCATTTTAAACATTCACCATCATTTCTGCACAGAAATGGTTCTCCGATTACTTTATATTTTACAATTTGGATTAGAAGTGTTGATCTTGCTCACAACAACACTAGGTCAAATAAAATGTTGTTGCAAGGTTTCACCTAATATTGTGCATAATTTTATAAAAACCCCAACAAAACTAACGTATTTTTACATGATCTATGAGCTAAATTTCTATTGTCATTATTAATATAGTTTTAATTCTACCATCTATTATTTGCCATATATGTTTTCATACATGACAGTCCGTTAATTTTATATTAATTAATAGTATTAGGTAAATAAATCTAAAAACTTCATTAAATCACACAATTCCTCAATATCGAATTTGGGTTCTGAATGAAAAGCTATTTTGGAATTAAGAATCTATTTGTCATGTAACACAATACTGATGTACATTTATACAGCCCGCATATTCAATTTTTTGTACCTTGTCGAGTTTGTTATTTCATCAAACTGATTTTAAACAAAGCCAAATATTAGAGCTGTATACAATGATAAACGAACCGATATCTGAAAAGCCACTTGTGCAGATATATCTCTTTTTACGATATAAATGTTTTCATAAGCTTCGTTTAATAACTTTAAAGGCGTATATCTCAGGATGTCTATATTGGTAGTAAGTATAGTAATAGCTTTTAACTCTTGGAAATGAACCGATAACAGTTGAACATCAACAACAGTGCATAAGTCGAAGACAAAAATTAGTAATAAACAATGACATCTAAGATGTTGTACACATTTATATGATCATATCTTTGGATGAAGGGCCTACATCATACTGGGGGGTTCATATATCTGATGAATTAATCTGGAAAAGTAAAATCTTATGAGTGAAACTACTACCACTACGTTGAAGTGACGTCATATTCAGGCTTTATATCTCAAATTTCTATATATCAAACAGTTTTTTAAATGATTTAGGTACCTTATGTAGTATAATAATCAGCGTTGTAAGCGACGTTTGGTTTAGTCTTTCTTTTCATCCTCTGGGTCCTTAAGTGTGTGCCACTGTGCGATCGGCCTGCGAGGGGATGCCAGCATGTCCGACCAGTGACGTAGTTCTGTTCCGCTTGCGTTGTATCCTAGGACGACTTTTCCGATTGGTTCAGATGTTCCAATCCTGTCGTAGTCCACTACTGTTACCACCAGATTCACTTTCTGGAAGATAAAACCATTTTTATAACTGAAATAATCTATAATCTTTAAAATTTTTCAAATGGATATGGAGAATGACGTAGCTGCTCACCTGTATTTGTTCGAATGGTACCTCAAACGTAAACGATTCATTGTAGTATGGATTTAAAGTGCATTTCTTGATACTCGTCTTCTTTTTCTTAAGCCGCTTGCCGTTCTGCATGAGAGCAATCTTCACGTAGGGATCTGTTTTGGAAAAGTGCGATTATTACCTTAATTATCGTGGAGGAACAGATTTTAATTTTTCTACATTGCATTGAAATTTTGAACTGATATTCGGTTACATTGTGGTTTCTTAAGGATTTCTGTTAAAGAAAAGCGTTATACCGGACAATCCGCCAACGTCCATCTTCTTCAAATTCTTAGCTTCCAGGATCACGACGGTTAACTTGCCTGCTGTTGGAACATACCTCAGAGAGAAGCAAATGTCACCCAGCTTGTTTTCCTACAACGTCACATAATACAGTGAACTAAAAATATCGTTAATCGATCAGTATTTCGGAGCCGAACTTAAAAGTGAAACAGACGGTGCATTTGAGGGATAGTAGTGTTACACCAATTCAGTTGCTAGGATATCCATTCCTATATTTTGGTTCTATCTACGTTCATTTTTAGAGAAAACAGTGTGTGAACATCCTAAATACAACAATCTGTTTCACATAGCTTATTCTTAACGGTTCCTATGCCTAAACTTGGCTAGTGTAAGTTTAGGTCCTGTCAAGAATAAACTATATTAAGTAGGCTCCGGCTTAATCACAGTATTCGTTTGTTTGCGATGCTTTTGACATTTTTTCCATGGCGTTCGGACCTTAAGTTTTGACGCAAAACTTGCAAATTGTTGGGTTGTTACAAAGAAACATTGTAGACTATTTATGGTTGCAGAAAAACTGAGGATATTTATCTCAAAAGCTATATTGGAAATAAGCTATACATTTGAATAACATAACCATTAACTGAACAGTTTCTGAGATGGTCGGTCTAAGCTTTTTGCCGTTAGAGTGATATCGTTATCTTCTTGAGGAATTCTGAGACTAAGAGATTAAGTCCGCTGGTTGGTATTTCATTGTCGATCTAGTCCTTATTTTTAGGGATGATTATTTCCAAATTACAGGTAGACCTAATCCCTCATCTTGATTGATATCACCTCTTTGTCTATTGCACCAGAATTCTGCTCATTTTTGTATGTTGTCTTCTTCAAACGACACTTCTGCTTCTTCAATCTTCTATTGAAGCTTATACACAGGAATTAAAATACCAACCAGAGGAGTTAATCTTTCGTTTCACTGTTTCTTCTGAAAAAGAGAACGACATGTCTCTGGAAACGCCGACCAGCCTATGCCGATGACGTGCAACTCGTAACAACCCAAACTGTGAAAGGATATGAATAATGAGGTACTGGTACTTCGAATGCGAATAGACAGATAAAAAAACATTAAAAAACACGAAAATACACTGTCACACAAGAGACAAAAATTTGGGAAACATATAACAGATCCTTTAAAAGAAATCGAAAAAACAAGTCCCTATACGCATGCGCAATCAAAGAGTAGTGTGGTCAAGCTTAAACAGTAGTGAGATCAGAGGCGTACGCAAGAGAAAATCTTTCCGGAGGGTTAGATTACGCCACATGCTACTTTTTTTAGTCCTATTTTGCATTTCTCCAACTCTTCTGCGTATGCCACTGTACAGGACCTGGGCAGAGGGGTTGGGAGGGGGGGAATTTGAGAAATTATATTCGGAGGATATCTGGGGACACAACAATCAGATTTGTGTGGAACTGAAAATGTCATACATTTAGCACTGTGTAGGTATAATGCCTAGAAGCTTCGCCAAAACCAGTATCATTAGGTCAACAGATGTTTGCGGTTGTTATTATCAGTTTTTGCAGTCTGTTGACCCCCATGAGATGGATATCACGTTACTTAACGATTCTATTTAACTTGTGAGATTGTTTGTTTCAAAGAATCATATTTTTTTGAAACACTGACTTGTATAGACAAAGGTACATCGAAATCTAGATTAGATTAAACCACCAAGATTCTATAAATAATATAGAGAGCCTTGTTAAGATTTATTTGTTTATTACGTTTCGGGAGATCAATAGTTCTCTTAAAAAGAAACCACACATCGACGTTTCCTCCAAGAGGTGGCGGAAAAAATAAGAACTAAAGCTGCAGATTTATTACGAACTATGAAACCAAACCGAATTATTAGAAATGAAGTCAAAGCCATCACAGAGTTACTACGAAGGCATCTCTTTCTATCTGATGCAAATATGAATACCGACCAGGGGGCTTAATGTCCAATTTCAACCAGCCTGGATGTTCTTTAAGTACAACATGATGTGTTAAATAAAATCGTTAGATTTGGTGGCATCCATATTACCTTTTGGCTTTTATTGTATAATGTACTAGTAACTGTATCACGTGAGTAGATTGTATCTGAAAGTAATAATGTCTGCAATGTTTTTAGGTTCTTCCTAGTGTTAATTTTCTTCTCTAAACACCCAGCTCAAACCAAATCTTTTGAGAAAATCTAATCTGTTAAAAAACTAACACAGTACAGGGTCTAACACTATATGTTTGTAATAAAAAAATGGTCAATTACTAATAAAAAAATATATATAAGTCTGTTGGTAAATGCTAAGAAAAATCTTGTATAAAATGTTTGGAAAAGAATAAAATACCTTAAGTAGATAGACTTCAGGGTCTCCATTTTAACAATAAATGACAAACAGCTAAACAGAGATATGTTCAGGGCATTCCAGAGATAATCAAACACTTTTTTTTAAACAGCAGAGCTAAAAATACATTTTGGTTTGTTTTTATATTCGTTTCGATCTCGAAGTATATTAGTAAATATTTGAGGACCGAAAATAGATTTCTAAATATTTTAAAAAGCCTAAAATGTTTAAATAAATAATATTAGGCAAGTGAAAACAGCACGTTCTTTTTGGGGGAACTTTAATAAACTTTGTTTCGTTTGCGATTTATAGACTACTTTTTCTGACAATATTTCACCGAGTTTATACAAGGTATTCGCAGTATAAATGCCCTACGTTTAATACTGGTGCATGGTGACAACATTTTCAGAATAAAATGGCTAAATTTGTTTGCTTCTAGCATTCGTGATGTTTTTAGTTATGCTTATTTTAAGTCTAACAATCCTGCAACATAGCCAGTCTACCATTTTCTGTTGTTTTTATTGTTTTCTGAACTGCGCTATCTCGATCGGCAATAGTCGTGATGTTAAATTGTCATCAGTGTGTTATTGGTGTATTATTTTGTTCACTCGATCAACAGAGAAACTTTAAGCTTCTTTTAAAATTTCTTTGAAGTGTAGGATCTATCGCATAAGACTGTTTAAGTTTATATTACAGTATTCTGATGCTCATTCAGCATAAGGCACTTATACCGCGGACATCCTTTAAGCGTTTATTTAATCACAGATAGTTTTTATTAGTTTTCTTGAAATATCCCATGTAAGAGGGGCAAGCTAATTTTTGCTGGAATACCTTCAGTATAACTCGCATAATAAAAGTGTAGATCTGGGCGAGGTCCGGATCATTTTCAAAATTGCAAAAATGTTTGGAACGCATGCATTTTGGAAGAATATTGAAGAGGAAAAAAAGTTTTAGAATTGAATTTTGCACAATATACCGGAAGTTAAAAATGTGTAAATTTATTACCGATGTTGCAAAATAGAATATTGATGAAAAAAAGGCAAACAATCGTTTTTTGTGGATAATTTTTTTAAAATGTTTTAATTGCTCCGAAAGAATTCTAATTTTAGTGCAAAAACCTCAAACCAGATCCGCCCTGATTTATTAATCGCAAAAACCGTCTTAAAATGTGTCATTTTTTTACTTAAGTGCCTTAATATTGGTTCAATTTTGTTTCATACTTCATTAAGTATTGTAGTTTTTTCTAATTATCCACTCTTTATATTAGTGCTGTCAGAGAGCCGCAATTCAATGGCGTGCCAAGCGGATCAACCGAGACATGCGCCAGTCGCTGCCTCAGAATGCTTTTTACGTTCACGTCAAGTTAGTATACTGTTGCCTTTGCTGCGAATGTTGCGTAATTAATTCCTATCCGTTGGTGGTGTATCGTAGACAATTTACTTTGTTGCTTTTTAATAAATAATGCGTACGCCTATGTCCCGCTACTCAGTATATTATTTGTTACAACATTTACTAGATGTGAAATAATGTAAATCTCTATCCTTCCATCCACGATTTTTGTTATTATTCGCCATCGTCAATTTTTTTCTTGCAGAACTTACTGAACTAACTTTAACATTTAACGAAATTATCTCGAGTTGATTTCATCCGGAAGGCCCTTCGTTTTAAAAATGTACTGTGCCTTTGGAACTAACTAATGGTGCTGGCATGCTAGATTTGTACACGCAGACCTAAATTAATTTAATTATCTCAGTTATTTTAACTTCGATAACAACATTAAAAAACGATTTTAAAAACAAGTACCAGCCAAATGCAATGCCAAAAAAAGGGGTCATGCATATGCAGAAATTTAGGAACAAAGGAAAACAGATTGTGGGGCAATCATATAATAGAAAATTTCAATTGTCTTAACTACTGAACAAGGTCATTGCATCCAAAACAATCAGGACAGTGCCCCAGAAATAGACTGTTTTTTTGTTGAGGAATATTTTTCTTTTAATGCAAAATTCAGTTTAGAAATTAAGTAAATCTAGAGTCAAAAGTCGTTTGTTAATAAATTGGGATTTAGCAGTTTTTGATTTTTTTATTTTGGATACAATTTTAAATATAATTGTAATAATTGTAACTAAATTATTTTTTATAAATATAACAAATATCAACGTTAATGCATAAAGATTTAAAGAAGTTTTTGATTGCTTAAAAGAACGGGGTTGTTCTACGAATTTCATAAAAGGGCAACATATTAGCTTACTTAGTATTTACATATTTTGGGGGGGGGGTTTATGGAATTCATAGAACTAAAACCAAAATTTAATATTAAAATGTATAAACTACAAGTGAATAGGTAGCAGAAATAAGCAACTGAGATCAAATTAGTTTTACTTATATCTCATTAAAATAGTGCACCTTGCTTTTTCCTGCAAAAATATTAATACACACCGAAAGACGTAAGATGACCCAAAAGTGACGTCCATTATCACCTTACGTCTTCCGAGACCATAGAGGTGTGGGTAATGCATCAAATGACCAAAAACGTGGCTGTTTTGACTCGTCCTAAACCAGAGGACGTAAATTTCGCCGGCCATTGGATGTATTACACGCCGACTAAGTACCTTATTTATGATGAATAATACTTACGTAGAAATTTTGATCGTTTTTGGAAGCGTCATGCATATTGAGCGTCGGCAACACGAACCATAACAGAGCCATAACCAAAAGCAGAGCGAGAAATTTTAGGGAAAAGAGAAAAAACAGTTTACGTCAATACATTTGTCCACTGCTTTGAGTTTGGATGTGTGTTAGTCTCGATCACCTTTGCTTCGGTCGGCACTTTCTAGATTCCTGTAATACTTTCAAGGCGCCTATGTGTGTTAAAAATTGTTCTTAAGCTCTAACAACGCACCGGCCCTCCCAACTATGCCATTTTGCCTCGGTTTAATCGGGAAATTCGTCCGCGTTCGAAACTCTTACAGAAATGTGTGTGACGTGTCATTTTAAAGTCACCATATTTTTTTAATATCACTGTGGTCGAAGCGCCGAACATTAAAAAAACGTACTATTGTTTAAAGAAATATGTGTACTGTTTTTACATGATTTATTAAACACTTACTATAATAATATTCGTACGTTGATAAGTTATTAATTGTAAATGAAACTAATTTACAAAGTTCCGAAGTAAACAGGACTTTTTAAAAATAAGAACAACAAAAAGTTTTTTTTGGCACAACCGATTTATTTTATTCAATACAGCGATTTGCATGGTCTAAATAGATCATCGTCCTCATTTCATATTTAAAATGAAATTGAATGAAATACCGCTGCATACGCACTGTGTTCTGGTAGTAGCCGTAGTCGCCCAGGTGCATCGAGTGTAGGAAGTGGTCGGTTATACGTCAAATACTAACCTGGCGAGCTTAGTCGTAAATCAGAGAGCGCCTCCAAAAAACAAGTAAATAACAGTGGCGTGTACAGAAGTAAAATGTAGTACATATGTGGAATTTAAAAAAACAAATTGGATTTATAATAAATTACATTTAAAATAAATAGTTTATGAGAATAAAAGAATTTTTGTAGGAACAAGGATGCCAGACGTGAACTGATCCCTTCGTCTCATCATAATGTATAAAGAAATTATTCAATTTCTAAAACCCTTAAAAGCGTACTGCATTGGATCCCTTGACAGGCAATGATTTATTACTTTGCATCGAATATGATCCTACTATAAGTCTCAGTATTAAGGAGCTTTGATATTGACCTAGTTTAGTTGAACTATACTATGACACACTATTTAGGGACGTATTTTGGAAAGTTAAAACCGATGAAATTTTAAAACAAACGTATGATAAAATACCAATAAAAAAACTGATAGATTTTTAATATCTTTTGAAGTAATTGTCACGATTTTAATAAGAGGTATTTATTTTTTTAAAGCACTGTGTTTAGTTTGTGTTATCAATGAAGTACACACATGTATAGGTATGTATCTAATATGATTGAATTCGGTTTTAATTTATTCGCGAAAACAGCATAGTCGGAGGTGGTGCTGAGTAAGTGTGGGAAATTGTGTCGAGTTATAATAAAAATATACAGCCTTCAATGATGTCAACAAAGTTGAAGAAACAAGCAAACTTTAATACATATTAACTCTACTAGAGCTTAAAATTCTCGTAAAAGTAACTTTCTCATCATGAATTTGGTTCTTTACTGGTAGGTACTGGTAGCATATAAAAAAATTAGAATGTCTGCATCAAATATACGTATGTTATAATTGTTAAATATAAACTTAAATCAGAGAAAAAAATTAGAATTGCGATACTGGAAATCGACTTCGGCTGTTTTTTTTTTTTCAGAAGAAAATCGAATTTTTGTTTTCCGATGTGGAGGTTCCATTTTCCATCAACGTACGCACCAATATAGAACCCTGAGTCGAGACAGATATGTACTCTGGATGTAAGAATGAAAATTCAATAATGGTGTAGCAGATAAAGTGCTAAAAAGTCTTCTGTAACTTGTGCAAGCATCCAATGGTCAGAACTGGGTGTGAAAAATATAAAACATCCGATTGAAGCAAGGACCGGACTATACTATTGAAATTATTATGAGTAATTGATTAGGATATCACCTGACCACCTTCCCCTTCGACGCTCTGGAGTTCGCGCCACTCCTCGATGGTCTGGGCCAAGTCCACCGTGCACAGGGGTACCTTCACCTCGCCTATCTGGTCGTGCTTGGAGAAGCGGTCGAAGTCGAAAATGGCGAACACCAGCGTCTTGTTCATTGCCTCGGCGTATGGAAGACTCTGGAAAATAGTATTGGTCGGTTTTCTGGATTTTATTTTCTCGATTTCCGCCACCACACAGCCTAGCCCGAGAGCTAGAGATTCCTAACTAAGGCTAAGTGCAATATAAGTCTGCAATTGGCGGCGACTATTTTCTTTTGTTTACAATTTATTGTATTATCATCGTCAGTGTGTTTTATTTCATTGTTTTGTGTCATTTATAGCACAGTAAAGCTGATCTGATAATCTTACCTTAAACACAAAAGTCTCATTGAACACGGGGTTCAGTGTTTTCCTGTGGACTTTGGTCTCGAATTTCTTTTTCTTGTCCGGAAGTAAGTACACTTTGACGTAAGGATCCGACGTGCCTCCCATATCTAAAGCCGGTAGATCTTCCGCCTGGATGACGGTTACGGAGAAGCTGTTTTGGTTGAAATCGTACTCGAGCTGAAATTTAACGGTTAGGTAAAAGAAACAGAACGAAATTGTTGTTGTCCCTATACCTTATACTGAAGTTTTCCCAATTTTTGGACCTCTGGTTTTTCTCCATCGTCCGGTTCTTCGGCATTTTCAGTTAAATCGTCCATGTCAGGTTGCACCTAGAGAATTTTTCATAAATATGGTTTGTAGGTTTGAAAATGTTGAATGGACTACAAATCTTGCAAACTTGACAGTTTACAGTCAAATCCTTTGAAACAGCAAGCGATTCCAAAAATGTTTCTTCGTATTATCATGGAAAATCGGTGGGTATTTGCAAAAAATATTTCTGATAATCGAGTTTTCACACCTGGATTTATTTGCGTTTCAAATATTCTATTCAAGTTCGTAACTTGTATATGTTTGCAGATAACTAATGTAATGCCTTAATTTTTCAAGTAATTGTACACTTTCATAAAAACTTATATATACTTGCATATCTTGAGTAAAACACATGATAGAAGCGTTAAAGAAGAAATATAATGTCTCTCGGGTACGCTGTTATAAATCCAGATTATTTTTAGAAAGAGATAGGATGTCGGAGTGGCGTAAACTGGATACATGCAATTTATTTCTCAGTTTCTATACGCTTCTTCCTATTAAGATGAAACGTGACACCACTTCCTGATATAGCATAAAAAGTTAAGAGATACGATCCAGCAAAAAGTGACTTTGCAAACTTGTTTAATGTTTATGTTCAAGTATTTCTAATTTAATCTTTTTAGAAAGATGAGGTTGTACACCGAAACAAAAATTTATCTTGAATACATTTATTTGAGCATCAATATGTGGTGAAAAAATGTAGGTTAGTTAATTGCTTACGTACCTTCTCTTTGTATGAGGAACTTAAGATGTGCACCGACTTGAAATCCACCACCTTTTTGGAGTCCTTTGGCCTTCTTTTCCGGACACATCTTCTTATGCAACAGAAGCATATTCCCAGTACTATTACGGATATAGCTGAAATAAAGAATAAAGCATATGTGGTATTTTATATGCAACAGCCCGAAGAAGACGTTTTGTTATTTTCGCAGATAAGTATAAATTGAAGTAATAGCAAAAACCACACGTCAATATCGCACGAAGTTTCGAAGTTGGAGACTTTGAAAAGGGTCGTAATGTAGGTCACCCATGCGCTTGGGTTTTGCGAGTTTGTCGAGATGGGGTCTCACCTTCAAAGTTCAATTTTACCAATCGTAGATCTTGACGTACACAAGAACTGTACCCAAGTCGGATTGTAAATGTTATTAACTTTTCCCAAACTTTGCGTATGAGTTCATAGGTCGCCACTTGTGATATACTAAAGATGCAGGTATTTATTTCAGCTTAGAACTTCAGCAAACTCGAAAAGAGTGAATCTAAATGCCGAAAAGTCAAAAAGTCAGGTGACATGAACTGTGGTTACAAATGAAAGTAATACCAAAGCCCCCATGTTCACCACATCACAATGTGCAAGTTGAAAAATGTCCTACATTTCGCATGTCGAACGGATCAAATGAAGCAATGGTCACGGATATGTTAAAAGTAGAGTTATATAATTTTATAAAAATGCATAAATCATCTTTTAAAATACTTGAAGTCTATCAAATTTAACAGAAATAAGGTCACACTTTAGAGAAGAGAGATATTACCACTTTGCCAGCCTGACTTGAACCCTATGAAACGAGATGAGTTTAGTCAAGCTGTACCTGCGACGAGTTGGCTAGGTCATAAAGGTTAAGCACGGGGTGACCTCACAATTTGAATAATCACGACTGTTGAAATGTCTGTTCTAACTTCATTATTCTCTATTATCTATGAATGCATTTTCAGCGTTACATATATAATTCGCATTTATGTTGACATTAGCCAAAATTAATCACGCCTCAAAGCAGCTAGTTGACCATGAAGTTCCAGTTCTAAAAGTCGTGCTACTTTAAAAATTTGTCATTTTCCCAACAACATAGTGACCTACATACTATTTATCACTAATTTTTGGAATGGTAACATTTAACTCTGTACCAAGGATCTTAAGTAATGTGTTCTTCTGTTATATTGTGTTCAATATTTCCGTTGAAATAATTTCAATCTAATAGATAAGGTATTAGAAGTCGGGTCCCGTTTTCAAAATGAAAAATAAAAAGTCCTTAGACGTTGTAATAAAAATTTATATTAATAAATGGTAGCGCTCAACTTTTTTAAATTTTATAAGTTTTAAGTCTACAACAGCCTACATATCTACATAATACACAAATTAGTATTTTAAGACAATCCACCGAGTTATATATTTGGGACAAGTAAACAGTAACAAGAAGAACGACCTTGCATTAACATAATCATAATAACACATCGAAATCATGTTTGCCCAGCCAGATGTAATCTATATTAAGTGAAAAAATCTACAAATACGAAATGCTAGAAAAAGTCTAGAATTATCGTCTATACAGGGTGAGTCAAAATTCACTCCCCAGCGGCCGGATATATATTCTAAAATAAAAAATAAAACAAAAATGTAGAATACTAAAATCTCGAAAGCGGAGCCGTTTTCGGAAAATTTTGTAAAGAAAAATTCAAATTTATAATTTTTTTGTTTAATATTAACGCCATTAAAATCCATAATTTAAATCCATACAAAATAAGAAATAGCAAAAACGAAGATCCTTCTGGCTTTGGCTAACCTTCAAAACCATTACCATTTTCGTTAATACACTTCTGCAATCTGTGGTAGAAGCTCCTGGCAACAGAACAGAAATTAGCTTCATTTATTTCCGCTACTGCTTCATGAATCCTGCCAACAGGCACAGTAAAATAAACCTTTTCTTTTATGTATCCCCATAACCAAAAGTCTATAGGAATCAAGTCAAGAGACCGGGGTGGCCATGGTGTTGGTCCACCCCGCCCAATCCATTTATTAAGTTCAAAATATGTCGTACTTGTAATGTGGCATGTGCGGGCGCACTTTCATTCTGAAACCACATGTTGCACATTGTTGTAGAGGAATATCTTCTATCAAACCTGGCAAAATGTTCTCGCAAAAATGACTGTAATTTTCACCATTCAGTATTCTTGGCAAAAAATATGGACCTATGATCCATTTCCCGTAAATACCTATCCAAACATTTACAGACCAATATCTTTGCTGATTCCGCTGACGTTTTTCATGAGGATTCTCATAATGCCAATAATGAAGGTTGTGCTCATTGAAAACTCCTTGTTTTTGTCCGGCCAACTTGATTAGTCTGTCAAAATTTGCGCATTTATTGAACTAAAATTAATAATTTATTCGAAAACGGCTCCGCTTTCGAGATTTTAGTATTCTACATTTTTGTTTTATTTTTTATTTTAGAATATATATCCGGCCGCTGGGGAGTGAATTTTGACTCACCCTGTATATCCCTAATTTTATTGTCTAAATAAACGTAACATAAACTAACATAAAATTTCAACCAATTCACAATTTTGTCCGGTGTTTTGCATCCATTGAAATAACGCTAATGGGTTACTTATGAATTAAAAAAATATCGAGTAATTTATACAAATGTTTTGTGGAATGATTCGCCGTCTTAAATCTTTTGCTAGCGTTTTGTTTCTCATTTTTTTTGCTTCATTTTATGTATTATTAACTAAATTCTCAACTCATGCGGCTAACAAAAATTTGTAATACGAGAAAAATAAAAATGTACTAATACAGTATTATACAGGGCGTCCTTTGTAAAATATGAACGGTTTAACTAACAAAAATTAAATACAAATTACTTAAATTATGTATAAATTATTACTCAAAATGTTTTAACTTTCTTTCAAGCGTGAAAAAACTTATATTGCGTTTATTGCTAATATGTTTCAAATAGAAAAACAGTAATTAGAATTACATTAGAATTTTTCAATCATGTGTAAATACATTTTTTTAACAAGACACAATTAATTTTAATATAGACAGATGTAAAATTCAATTTCTTTTTGATTTTATTGAGGTTTGTTGAGGCTAGTTTCTTATGGCAACAATTTATGTTTGGATGATTTTAGTTTATACCGGGTGTTTGTAAATAAGTGCAAACTATTTTAGGGGGTGGTTACCAAAGTTATTTTGTGAAAACAAGTTCATTTAAACGTAGGTCGAAATATGCTTCGTTTGCGAGATACAGAGTATTTAAATTTTAATTTTTAAAATATTTTTATTAATTATTTCAAAGAGTTTTAAAGAGATTCACTCGAAATTTGATGGTTGTATTTTATTTAGAAATATTGACAGCAACCTACTAGATACAGGAATTAAAAATACACAACTTGCAATAAAATATGTTTTATTTTTTTCCTTAAAAACGGTGCATCCTACGAAAAAAATTGAAGAGACCAATTTCATCCAGAATTGATAGCGGATTTCTAAAAAAAATATCAAAGCGGGAAAAAGTCAGTGGCGTACCATTTTTTTTTATTAAAAAAGATTGTGGCATTCTCGCATGAACGCCACTGGTGTAAGTAGAAACATTCGGATCACCCCAAAAAATGCACATTTATCCCTCCAAAGCGTTTCTCAAATTTCGAGTCAATATCTTTAAAACTGAAATAATTAATAAAAATAAATAAAAAATTAAAATTTAAATACTCTGTATCTCGAAAACGATGCATATTTCGAGCTACGTTTATATTTATATATTTATATTTTTTTACAAAATACCTTCGGCAACCACCCCCTAAAATATTTCGCACTTATTTACAAACACCCTGTGTATTTTAAAGATTTCAACTACTAGAAATACGTCTTACCAATCAAGATGGTCACCAGCACCCAGGTCTCTATCCCTCTGTCGTGGGCCATCTGCACGACATCGTCGACGATGCCCTTCGTCTCATTCGTGGGTTTCACTGAAAACAATTTTACGACAGGGTAAAAATCCAAGCACGAAAACAGCGCCCCCAGAACAGCGTACTGAAACAGCGGGTACCATCTCAGGACGCGCTTGCTGGCGACGCCAACGCTGTTCTGCGGGACAAGCCGTGGGGAACTGTAGGCTATTGCCATGGTGGAAAAATTATTGTGTGTGCTGGTAGTGGTGTCGTTGTACAAGAATTGTTTCAAGGATAGGATCGTCTACATCAATGTAAAGTGTATACACAGTGTGCTGTGTTGGTTCGGTAGTTGTTTTACTTGGTCTCGCCTTGGGATCAAGTTTGCCGGCCTATTTTCGAATGACGCCTTTATACGAGATGAGTTTGATATGTTTTAAAACTGGGGTCCCATAAAATCAGCATCTTATAACTTTTTTTAATCATTATAATATTATTAAGGACAACTTTTTGATTTTATTTTGCAATAAGTTCTTAAATAATAAATAACAGATATAAGAAAATGGAAAGAGCAAATAGAAAACCGCAAGACTTAAAATTTCAAATGAGGATACAAAACATTTGAATAAAAAGGTAAATTCCATTTTCAGTCGAAAGTATTATCTTTGGGATTTGACAGATAAAATAGAAAACTAGAAATGGTTATGATGTTGGAGAAGCTCGAAATTATCAGTATGGTTTTATCGAGACAAATGATGTGCATCAGTAGTGAATGTATCTTGTTTTCCACGGCAACGTTGATAACATCAGTAACAGACTTGATCAAACCAGTGTTTCTCTATACATTTCATACTATATCTTTTAAACAGGAAGAGATATCGAAAAACATTTTCAATGAAAATCGTTGAGAAAAATGGGAAGCATCATATGATGTAAAAAATGTATGTGAAATTGCAAAAAATGATTTCGATGAAGTCACAGCCCTAAGAGCGGAAAATTTACCAAGAAGTGATCTTACTCGTAGAGTTCGATTGCAGACAATCTATGGTCGTGAGACTGATGTAATACATCAAGGGCCCAAAAAAAAAAAAAAATTAAATTAATTGATCGTGACTTAGGTGCAAAACCAGATACTGTATCATTGTGTTGCCATGTGGCGTATACAGTGTGTGTGGTGTCTCGTGGCAAAACATCAAACAACACCTAGATACCTGGTTCCGGAAATGGAGTCGTACGACCATGAGATGGATGAAATGTTTTGTTACCAAAGATATGTTTCTGTGGGATTTCCGCACCTGAAGGTTCTGGACTTGTCGATAAGCCCTCTTTTATGGTCGGAGGTTGCAAGGTTGTCGTAGAAGACGATGCGTCTGGTTTTGGGGTTTGGTCCTCAGAGCTCATTTGCTCCCGTTTCACTCTAGGAGCTAGTAGAGACAGCATGGTTCTGAAAATAAAAAAAAACGAGGTGATTAATTGACCGGGTTTGTGTGGGAGAAGGGGCAGTGTGTCGTTATTAGAGTTCGAGACACGCGAGTCGTATTCACAGAACGAAAATCATTTGTCGTCAACTCCTTAGACCTTAGACAATCCAATGACAATCAAACATTCATTCAAAGGAACATAATGGGTTTACGGCTAAGATATTGAGACAAAAGTTCTAACTCAAATTTTATGATCTTAAAATTAAGTAAAAAAATACACAGAATAAAAGCCTTAATTTGTGTATTTGTAGAGACCGAGCGTCATATTGTTTATAACAAAAGAAAAAAAAATAATTGCTCTTTTTTCAGTTATTCATTTTTATAGACTTTTCACGTTTTTGTTTGTAATTTCATAATGCTTTCGATATTTTGGAAAGTAAGGTCTTTTTACGTATCTAAAAACAAAAGTCAATTATTTCCTTGAAGAAAATGGTCATTATTCTATTTAACGTGCTCAGAAGAGGTCGACGTATAAAATATTGTCTTAATTAACTGTTAGTTATTGCGTGAATTGTGTCTAGAATATTATTGAATGTTACAATATAAACATTATTATGTTACAATGTTACAATATAAACATTACATACATGCTTACCCTTGCTTGGGGGTGAAAGTGGCGGAGTCAAAAATACCAGCAAAGAATGTCCCCCTTTAATCTAAAATCGACAGGTCTGTCTGAGCGTTTTTCTACAATCTTGACGCGGTTCCTGAAAATGGCTCTGTTTCGTTTTCATTTGGCCACCCTGTATAAGTACTGCTTTTAGCGAAAGATGTTTTTTTTTAATTTTTATAAGAATATTAAAAGTAAAATAAATATTTAGTGTTTAATACAATCTTGACGTGGGCAGAAGATATACGCGCTAGCATTTTCGACTTTTGCAGTAGGTCGCCATTTTGAAATCGGGGGTCCGCATTACGGGTATTTGTTGAGCAACCCAACAGTTATCTTTTCGTTTACTTTCATCCAATTTCAGTCAAATTCTTTCTTCATTAAATAAATGCTGAAAATTTTGCACATTTTTTTCTTCACTGCCAATTTTGCTGTGTAAAAAAATTTTTCGAGCTTTTGCAAAATCCTATCCTTGTACAAAATTTCCTCAGGAACAAAATCGATAAGTATACCTCATCTCGATTAGAGGCTTATTTCCGGAGATATAAGCGAAAAACTGACAAAAAAAGACCAATTATTTTATTTCTTTTGTTATAAACAATATGACGCTCGACCTCTACAGATATACAAATTTAAGCTTTTATTCTGTGTATATTTTACTTAATTTTAAGCCCATAAAATTTGAGGTAGGCCCGATTTTTGAAACAGGCATGTGTTTGGTCTAATTCGCCCGGATTATTAATCATTGTTTCAAGTAGACTAAACTCACTGTGCTTTTGTAAATATTCGAGAATAATTTATTTAGTTGTAATGTAAATGTAATAAACGAAATGTACCGATTTACAAATCTTCATCCGCAGCTATTTTGAATTGCTAATAGCTTATATGGTTGACTTTAACACTGCTTCGCTAACTCTACAGTACACTGCCAATTTTATTTCCTGCACCGTATTGACATTGTCAATCCCAAATTTGATACGATTTAGATTCAAATTTTCTCCGTTACAACTGATATTACTTCAAACAAACAGAACAGCTCCCGTAGTTGTTCCGTAACATTTTCATTTAAGTTAAATATTACTGCTTAAGCTAGAGAACATGGAAACTACAGTTTGTGTATCACAATTGAATATTTCGTGTTAAGTAAGCAGGTAACTATATGAAACCCGACCTGATCTTAGGGCGATTATATCCTAGCATAGCAACAATCTGCGTGAAAACATAGACAGCAATTTAGATTTCAGAACGTTAATTTATATAAACCAGTCGAGATGGTCGTGATAAGAAATTGTGAAATGTAATGTACGTACCCCCATATGAAGTAGACTTTGCTTGCTTTATCGAAGTTAATGGCTTGTATACCGGTGTTCCTTTGTGAAA
The DNA here is from genome assembly GCF_000390285.2 of Anoplophora glabripennis. Classification (NCBI taxonomy): domain Eukaryota; kingdom Metazoa; phylum Arthropoda; class Insecta; order Coleoptera; family Cerambycidae; genus Anoplophora; species Anoplophora glabripennis. The sequence continues at coordinate 599,041 of NW_019416351.1, read as the reverse complement.
CGTATTTGTTTTTACACGCTTTTTTATCGGGCTTTGACGCAAATCTTCATAAATGCACTAATTATACGAGTAAATTGAAGAGCGAGGAAAATATTCTTTGTAAAATAGGTCTCGGTGTGGAAGCGTGAATAAATATAATCGTAGGCGTTTTATGTTTCCTTTGCGACTTGATAATACTCATATTGCGTGTCAGGGTGACCATTGTAGTTTTACAAGGCTTGCTCAAGATAACCGAACGCTTTGCATGCGTTTTATATGTTCCTCAATACTTTTTGACATTGACTCTGGTTCTACTTTCCAAATAATAGTAAAAAGTGTATCCAAGTTCAAATAACGGGCTTAGCATCGACCTGAAGTTAGGTTTATTATCGCATATTTCAAATATTTCGAGGATAACCCTGTATCAGTCCCCGGTAGTGGCTTATTCAAGCGTACGTTTGTGACATTGTGTGTATTTTATATTTCTAAGTAGTGGCCTACATTTAAGGGTTATCAATCATAATTATCTTCCTTTACAAACCCTCCATTGAAGCAGTGAAGCTAAAATTGTAATTTTTTGTATTGATATATAAATTATACGGAGTGTCCCCTCGCGAAATGCTTCGATCGATATCTAGGAAAGTACTGCTCCGAAAAATTTGAAAATTTGGCAACATGGCAATGTCCCTAGGGCGAACACAACTAAAATATCTAGAACTCTTCAGCACTTCCGGTTATACCGGAAGTCGACACCAACTTCGTTATTTTAAATGGGACACCCTATATATTATTGCATTATCGGATTCTACGTGAAATTTGAAGGTCACTTTATTAAATATCCCCTATACCCAGAAGTTATAGATTTTGAGATATTAAATTTAAAGAAAAAATTTGACAGATGCAAGAGTCCGAGGAGATGCTAGTAACTATTTTCAGGAGCGTGATATCAAGTGGATTTTTGGTACCTGTAAAGGGCATAGGTACCTAACACTACATTATGGTATAGCAACTAATTAAAACCTTTAATACTAGGTGTTTCATTTTTGCTGTTACATTGTGATAAACTAAAACAGCTATAACTTTGTTAACTTAAATGGAATTATTTCACTCTGTTGTATGACTGAAATTTGCTTTTAAGTCATATAAGCATTGTTAGGGTTGCCTTACTACTTTTAGAGATATTTGCAATTTTCTATTATTTGGTACTTTTGCTCATATCAGACCTGTTGTCAAATTGGCTATGACTAGAAACACTCCAAAATAATTAAAATAACTTGACATTTCTCAAGTTAGTTGTCAAATTATTGTTATATGTAATAGTTTTTGCTGAAAATTTATATAAAAATGGCTGGAGATCGTTTAAATTATACTTATGAGGATTATTTTAATTTGTTTATTATTTATAACAAACGATAGTTTGTTATAAATAAAATTGGAACGCTTATTAAATATTGCATGAAAAATAGGAATGGATTATATTTGTTTTTCATCTTCAATCTAGATCAAGGGTGCCTGTTTTTCATCTACTTAATTTCTTATGCAGTCTCAGTTATAAATTAGCACAAGTGAATACAAAGGATTCCTAGTGGTCGTTCTGAACACGTGGGTAGTATTGATTTTGGCATATATTGCGAAGAATAGTGTGTGGGAGACGTAAGAATTTTCTCTGCATTGGACAATTCGAATCATTGTAGATTTAGAACTGTCACGGTAACAACTGCAAATACGGGGCGTAATAAGTAAAAACAACAACTTTTGTCTAAACTCCTTATTTTTNATCTTATGCAGTCTCAGTTATAAATTAGCACAAGTGAATACAAAGGATTCCTAGTGGTCGTTCTGAACACGTGGGTAGTATTGATTTTGGCATATATTGCGAAGAATAGTGTGTGGGAGACGTAAGAATTTTCTCTGCATTGGACAATTCGAATCATTGTAGATTTAGAATCGTCACGGTAACAACTGCAAATACAGGGCGTCTTAGAAATAAGTAAAAACAACAACTTTTGTCTAAACTCCTTATTTTTCATCATACGAGAATTTTTTTTAATTTTAAAGCTTAGTTTTCACATTTTTTTTAAACTAGCGATATTACTTTTGATGATAAATACGCGGCTGAAGTGTTTGAAAGGGCAAATTTCACAACGCGATTAAGAGCTTCTTTAAATTTAAGCTATCTTTGAATTCAAACTATGCAATAATACAAATTTCAGCAAATACATACATTTTTTTAGCATCCGCCCAAAATATCACCATTATTCGGCCAAAATTCGAAGATTTGTGTGGGAGAGGGGATCGTTTATTATTACTTGCCGCTGGAACCTCGGGCACAGCACGAGACCTACGACATCGTTATTTAATGCCGTTTTACGTTAAAAAATCGGTCGGGTCGTGATGCTAGGCCATTCATTCTAGCGGAAAGTCGCGAAACCGTGCTAGACTCGCAGCGGAAATCATACTTGTCAAAGAAAATTCATTAACGCTATTTTTAGTACGCGCTAACGCTTCTGAGGAAAAATCGATAAGCCTGAATTGAATTCCTCACTGTTCATTATGGCTGAGTAGAATAAAAGATACGAAAATAGACGCAAAATTTACATGTGTAGGAGGGTTTTAACCTGAAATTGTTGGTATTTTTCAAGGTTGGCAGGTCTTTGCTTAAATGAATAGGAAATATCGCGGGGTTATTTTGTTTTTCTATTGTCGTGGTAATAGGTAATGGCTGTAAAAAGGAAATTCGAGTAAGCACGCTACAATATGGATATAATAATTTTGCTAGTTGAAAGCGAGGTCTGTAAGCAGAGGAATGTCACCTATGTAATTAAATTTTATGCAAAATCAGTGCAGAATGTCCCAAAAATTACAAAAGTGGTTTTAAAATAAACTTAAACAGTTTTATTAAGTGTCAGTAGCGCTTTATATGGTTTTCAACTAGTTTTTGGAAGCTAAAAATAGGAAAAATATGGAAAAATTGCAAACTCTCAATGAAATCATTTATTAAAATATTTTTCATAATATAATAAGCCTTAATCAGAAAAACAACATTTTCTGTTTTTATAGTTTTGGTGCAAAGGTATTCAACAAACAGTATTATAAGCAAAAATTGGAAAAATAAATTGGACTTTTTTAAATGTTGATTGTTTATTTTTTTATATTTAGATAATAGCTCTCTTATTTTTTCTGTCTTTTCCCAATTTTCTATGAAAAACCCGTTTATCTTATCGACAAATTTTTCTGGAAACTTAGAATGATAATTCCTTTAATCACGTACATTTGCATAAATTCTGATTTTCTGACCAATTATAAAAATTTCATCCTGTTTCATTTTTTACCGAGTTATTTTCACATTACAGAAAGTTAGATCCTGCAATTTTTTGACAACCGATAGTTCCTTTTCAATTATCGACTTTATTTGACCCCTTTTTACGAGACGCCTCTGTCCAGACGGGCGCACCATTACTTATCGCGATATATCTTCACGGTCTACATCGAATCCAAGAGAACGATGTAAAATGGGGCTTCGAGGGGTCGAAAGGATGTTACGGCCCGAAATGGCAACTTAAATAAACGTCAAAGATAGAATCGACTTTAGTAAAAAAAAAGTTGTTTGTTGTAACGACCTGAATACGTCGAGACATTTGTAATTCTCTATAACTCGTAACTGATTGTAATTTTTTTAACTTGAGTAAATAGCTTTTATTCGTGTAATGGATTTGCATCTATGAGAAGCACATTAGATTTTGAAGGACTTAATCAATAAAGGAACGTAGCACAGACGTAGATAATGTCGTCTTTAAACTGTTTATGAAGGAAAACAAATTTTTATATTGTTACACTGTCTGGGTATCTAGATTTGATATTTCTGGCAAGACAAATCAGTAATGGTGTTTGGAGTAATAATTAGTTTTGGTTACTTGAAGCTACAAGTACAAAAATGGGACACAATTGCTCTTTGGCCTCTTTGTATGTAATAAACTATTAAGTGTATGTTTGTGTTTAGATGGTTGTTAAATTTATCAGTAACATTATCACAAATTTTACTTTGTTTTGTTAATAGAAAATGGTTGTCTACATTTTCCAGATTATTATAACACTAGACACTACATGTGAAACGATGTTCTATAGCTTGATTAATGTTCTTTAAATTATACACAGTTTCTTTAAAACTATAAATTTATTCATTTGTAGGTTTCAAAACAAAATATTATCGAATTAGATTGGAATTTGCTCTGATAAAATTTGTTTCGTCCTTTTCAAAACACTTACTCAAAAATATGTTTCCAATGTGCTATTCTTTGTACCGAAAATCAATAATTTCATTGTAGAATGATTTTTTTCTGCTAGAATTAAAAAATGCGACAGTGAATTAACTGAAAACTAGTTAGTCGAGAATGTACATATAAAATCTAACGGATAAATCTAAATCTGAAGGGTACAGTGCGTTCTGCGTAATGATCACTTAATTTCGGAAATAAATGCGTTTGTAGGTTATAATTTTATAGTTCCCCCGTTTAATATTCCATAAACCTGGATGTTTTTATATAAACACGCACTCTGTTGTTCGAGAGAAGAAAAAAAATTGAAGCTCCGTTATACTTGAAGCGACATTTTTTTAACTGGGTTTTGAAAAATGATAAATTGAAGAAGATTTAATTATTATCCTTTAAAACACAATTCATAGGCATTTGCAAGATTCAACGGCATGATACGTTGAGTATTGATGCGCAGAGTGCACTGGTAGTAGTTCAAAAATTTTATTCGCGGTCCAATATACTTACCAATATTCCTCAAATCCAAAATGTTGTTTAAACTAAATAGTATTACTGGATGCACTGTGACAATGATACCATAGAAAGAAGGCGAAAATAGAATCTAGTATATGTTCGCAAATGACCAAATGCCAGAGTTGTTTTCCAAAATTACAAAATTATGAAATGTTTTTTAAAAAATTGTAAAATCAATCTGTACGTTATTGATGTGACGGTGCTACATTGTTGGACAATCAAAACAGTAGCAACTTTTTAGTACCAAGTATAATCTGACCTTTCAGTGTGACATTTCGTGAAATTTAATGGATTTATTGCCGCAGTAACACAAATAGAAACATTTTCACACACAGTTTGTTCTACAACTGAAAAATTTATTTTCGCAAGACAACAAACACAGCGAGGACCATTTCAGGGTTAAAAACTACCCCATCCGCTGGTCGCGTAAACAAAATACTTCCCAAGGAGTACGCTGAAATGGCCCTTCGAAAGCGAAATACAAGTCTTACTCACGTTAAGCGACGTCCAGGCACTCTTCTTCAGAATATCAGCACACTCAAGGATGGAGACACATATTTGTTGAGTTGGTATGGAACGAAAGACGGCTGTGACCGTCTGGAATTCTGACTCGTCCCGCGTCGGTGCCGATTTGTTTCAGTAAAATGGCTGCCCTCGGCACCCTGCTGAAGTACGTGAATCGATAGCGAGAGCTCGGGCGATACGCAGGACTCCTGAAAAGATCCTGAAAATGCGCATGTTGGGGCTGAGCATTGATATATTCCGGCTTACTACGATTTTTCTTGCCGGCCGTCGATCGGGCTCGTTTCGGCCGATTCTGTTTCGTCGTCAGGGATTATTGACCGTGTTTTTCGTTGAAGGGAGAAATATACCCGGCCCAGTTCTTTGGAGTCACTGTTAAATAATTATTTCCAAATCCGCATTTATAGCTATCGCTACAACTATACAGGGTGTGAGTTTGAATGGGGTCATATTTATACAGAGGCTACCTTTGACCCTTAGACACATATCGTAGGTTTGTTTTCTCTGATTCAGGCGTGAAAAAGATTCCATTCATTCATTTCTTTCAACACAGAATAATAAAAAAATACGTGTTTATGTATAACTTTTTTATTATTTGATCTGGGGGAATGCGGTTGGTTTTTGCTGAAAAATTCCGGTAAATTTATGGTCGCCGGTTTTAGTTTTTCGATATTTTCAATAGTTAAAAAGATTAGCTGTGGACGGGTTCAAAAATATAAATAAATTTTCAAAATTTATGCATTTGAAGGCCTGTAACACAAAAACCAAAGAGTTTTTATTTAACTTTTTTTTCGTAGATCGCATTTATTTATCGTCGTGAATATGCAGTCAAATGTTGTCGGTGAAATTTGCGGATACCCTGTATATTCATAGAATTAACTTGGGAATCTCTTTTATTATCGGAACATACTTCAAGACCACCCTGTATTTCATTTTTTTTTATATTTAGAAGCAAATAAAATATTTTGGTATACTTACCTTTTACTCAACTGAACATTTTTGTATTTTTTTTATTATCAATTTAGTGCACCACTTTCTCCTACTTTTTTACTCTTTGTAGCATTCTCCTTCGTTGCATGGGGGATATATTAGAATTATTTGAAGAAACTGGTAACATGCATTGGAATTTATTACAAAATCCATCTGTTTAAGAGGGGAATAAAGATATTTTCTGAAAACAGACCTTCACCCAAGCATAGTCTTTTCAAAAACTACACTGTTTTCTGAGAAAATTATATGTGGCCTATATAGATAAGGTATTGAGCTAGGAGTTGACATATTTTTTATTGCAAAATAATTTGTATTATTGAAGTTATGGATAAATAAAGTATAATAACAAATTGAAATTTTATGTCATAGATCTATAGATTTGAGGAACTGACCTGCAAAATATTAGACTGAATTATGCAGTATTACCAGCAATGTGTAGATTTTTGTGAAATTATTTCTTTGGTAGCCATTTATTTAAATGTCATTAGTAGAGATACGCACCAAAGAGAACAGAACAACAAATATGAATGTTTGGAGCTTCTAGTCCAGATGGAGCCAGTATCAAACTTAACCATTGAAATTTTATGGCTTATAGAAAACTGTAACATATTTTAATTTTTGACTTCGTTTCGCTGTGACTGAATATATTTCGCAGTCACAAAATGCTCTCATATTTGAAAAATAAAATATATGACGGAACTAAGGAAATACGTCTAGGTCTAGGTTTGTCAAATAGATCATCATATATCATAGTATGTTACCATATCAGTAAGAAATACTTAAAGTAATAAATACAGCCCCACCATACCTAGGTTTGTTTTCTGAAAAAGGAATTATCTTGGAAGAGCATAATGAACAGTAGATAATTGCGCCCGGGCACAATAAAGAGATGCCGACTTTTAGTTTTTATACGGTTTCAACTATCTTCGTAAACACCATACTTAGGCATATATTGTTTTCTGAAAAATAAATTATTTTTTTGGAAGAACAATAATGATTATTAAATAATATTTGAAATTCTATGCTTTTCTGTGTGGTTTTTTGTTTGACACCTTATGTGCAGGGGTTGATTTATTAATTTTTTTTTCGTTCAGATGCGACTAAATTTTCAATAAAATTGGTGTTAATAGCATTATATAATTATCTTTTAACAAATAATCAAATAAAAATAGAAAACATTATCTTTCTAGTAAATAAAAAAGCAATAATAATAATAATAATACATTCCTTTATTTATCCATATAAAATTACATAATTTTTATACACAGTTTTAATACTGAAAAATATTGCTTAAAATAGTTAAAATTAGTATTTAACAAAAAACTTAATTTATACAGTAGTAAAATTTTACATTTTTTTTAAATTTATTCAAATACAGATTGTTGATTGTGGATTGGTGCTTATGGAAAGAAAGAAAAGGGTAAATCTTTATGATTTTAATTGCAATACTGGACTATGCTTTTACACTTGACCCAACGCTGTCACTTCACGCCATGCAACAAAAATGTATATGCAGTACAATGCAATTATTTTTTGTCTATACGAAGGTGCATAACGGTGACCATATCTTTTTTCAGAAAAAAATGTACAAAATTTAGAGAAATAAAACGTAAATGCAAAAATATTTTATAATTGCAAAATATATCTTTTTATTATCTGAATGCACAGTGGGTCAATGTTTAACCCTTTACTGCGCAAAATTTTTATTTTTTGTAATATAAATATATGTTATGGAAGTTGGTAAGGTAGTTACTGTAAAAATAAGGAAAAAAATTCTACTCTTAGCAAAATATTTTTTTTTGTGATTTTTTTTTGTGATGCATATATGCAACAATGCGCTCTAAACTATATATTTTTCCTGAATGTGATGAATTTTACTATACATATTTCGGGTTTAATAAAAAATGAAAAAAGAAATACCTACTGCTGAATTTTATTTATACAATTTTAGATATGAAAATTTTTGAAACAATTTCTGTCTTTGTTGAGACATAAAGCTGTACAACATTTTTGGCACTGGACATACGTAAATCTAGTACAACTTGGAATCTCGCAACGTAGTCTTTTTTCCATCCACTGTGGCCAGTGAGAACACCCATCTGTCCTAAGCAAGTTTAGAACTCATTTCAGTTAATGCCCCATTTTCCAGCATTGACATATTTTCTATATCAAAAACATCATCCTCGGGAATAGTTTCTTCCTGCAAGCATAAAACATCGGTATCTTCGTAGTGGTCGATGTCAGAAAAGTTATCTTCGTCCATTTCACACCCATCCTCACTTATTTCAGATAAGTTATCGGCGTAATAGTTCTACTCTTGTTCGGTTAAACGTCGCTTTTTATCCATTATGCTGCAAAAACATAGAAATTGTAAAAAAATATGTAAAAAAGGCTGCACATTTATTTTACTTGGAATGTCCAACGTATCATATATGCACATACCTATTTGTGTTGCAAAGCGCAATGTATCATATCTGCATCATTCCAAATTTATCAAATAAAAGCCGTATATAATTTATTTACTACAATAATTACTATAACAATACAAAATACTTACCTTCTGACACCCTCCAGAAAAAAATGCACTTATTAGAAAAAGTTTTTCTATAATATATCTACTACTGTAAACCCAACATTTCACAGTTAACCTGTAAACATGGATACACAGTTTCTAATGGCTATGGTATTGTTGTGGCGACATCTATGTAATACAAGTTTAAACTACGTTATAAATATGAATTACAAAAGGTAACTACATACAGAAATCTTCGCTAATGTTCTACAATGTTTACAAAATGAAAATTCTAATAGGCTGATGCATATATGCATCATTGCGCAGTAAAGGGTTAAGTAAAAGTGCCAAAAGAAATTAACTGAGAACAATATATTTGTTTAAAAACAGTAAAAAAATAAAAAGCTTTGATATTGCACAAATAGTTGGCTTTTATAGTCCTTAATATGTGATTAAAATTTCAGACCGATTCATCCAATAGTTTTTGCAAAATTCTAAATGTTTATCCCAGAGGCATTATTTTTACAATAACTTGACACGCAAAATTACCAAGATATTTTAATTCTGCGGGTGTCATATGAAAGAGAAACACTTCTTTTATTGGAAGAAATTATTTTATTGCAAAAAAATTATTTTTTACCACTGCAAAAACGTACCACAAAAACACTGTAATTTTTGTCTTATAAACAATTAGAATAAATTTGTTGCTAGTA
>NW_019416351.1:557986-589338 GCF_000390285.2 Anoplophora glabripennis | reverse complement strand
CTCTCTCTCTCTCTCTCTCTCTCTCTCTCTCTCTCTCTCTCTAAATTCCGTAGAAGTCCTATATCTAAAAAGAGTAAATTTATGCATTTTTACCTATTTAAAACTATTTAATACTATTTTACAGATTTTGGTGTCTTTCTTTCCAGATTATTTAAGTGATTTAGCACGTTTTGACCTTTTTTAGTTTTTCCTAAGCTTTTCGGCATTGCGAAATAAACACACAATAAATAATAAACACAGTAAATATAGTTCACAACACAAAGGTCACTAATAATAATAATAACTAATTAATAAAAAAGTAATCAGTACAATACACAACTCACACACTAGAATAATATTTACGATGTCAAACGACGCAGGACACATCAATATCATAGATGAAATAAAAATGAAAAAACCAAACTTCATAAAAACACGGTTTCCGTTTTTTGTGCAAATTGCATGGCGTTTTTTTAAACTTCTTATTGCCGATGCCGTGTACGAGGACATCTATAATGACAAGTTTGCATTATTTAATGTATGCTAATCAGTACCATCTACTGGCGAATGGCTAGATTTTATCAATGGAGAGTTACCGACGAGTAGATTCTCGTCTGAAAATTGGGTTCTCAAATGTATGCAAGAAATTAGGAAAAAGGCATCCAATCGCCATCTAAGAAGTGTTACGACTAGCTCTCGTAATCCTGCTTTACAGTATTCTGTTTTACCACCCTACATTACAGTATTCTGTTTTTTTTTGAGTTTATAGATGTTAAGTCCGACACCAACTTTGAATAATGTCTTCTAGATGGCGCTGATCACGTGTATAATTGGACAGCGATAGTATTTTGGTCCCTGCCATCTAGGAGATGTGGCCCAGAACTAAAGCTACTGATTTGGTTGTAAGAAATGACTTCTGTATTATGGAGAGCTGTTCCTGTCAATATTACAGTTGCTGCTATAAGATGGCGAGACTTGTCTAAACGTAAATTTGGAAGAACATTACAAAAATGAGTAGTGCAACAATTAATTGTACTTCAAATAGTTCTTGTAAATAATTTAATAATGGTTTCAAGATAATTGCGTTTATTAATATGCTGCTAAAAATCGAATTTTATGTCCTTTAAACGCATGTAGAAGACCTCATAGAGAAGATAAGTAATGATTTTTCAGCTCGCTATTTTTTTTTGTAGTTCACAACTTTTAACATGTAAATATCGGATGCGACTTTTTGTTTTCAATTGATTGTAATTCGGACTCTTACAATGTTAAGTGAATTGTTTTCCTCAGAGACAGGTCCTTGGATCTTAATAAAACTGCGCCGCGATGCGGACGACCCCTAGCTAGAGCTATTAGGAAATCAAACGTCACTACAATTTCGTTCTAAGCCATTAACTTTTTGCAAAGTGCTGTTTCAGCCTAGCTCGCAGCCATGTGCTTTGGTGTTTGGAACTTTTGTGTGTTTATTATTAAAGTTGTGCTCAATTTAAGGCATTCCATTACCGTTAAATTATGAGCGTGTTCCCATTTCAGCCCAACTATACGTTACGTTATATGTTATATGAAGTTCTCGTCAACAGTTTTACTAGTTTGGAAAATGTATACGTCGAACGGAAGTGCCCTGGTATGCATTTCGATATTCTGGAGTTGCACACACAGTTTATAATTATGTTAGTTACGGGGCGATGGGATACCATAAAGTTTTTTTGGGAAATTTAGACGTTAAACTATGGCAAATAAAAATTAAGTGATAATTGGGGCCATAATATTACAATTACGAACATTTTGCAAGTAATTATGTATCCTGGTCTATTCCTTTTTTTCCTGAAATATTTTTTGCACATTTTTCTTTCTTTATGACTACAAATTAAGTACATTGAGATACTTGCTTGTAGATATTGAATAAAAGCAGTTAAAACACTTAAAATTATATATTTCCATTTCTCAATTATAATTTTTTACCCAATATGCATAAATAATTGCCTCGAGGTGCAACAGAAAGTTGGCAACAGCGCACGAGTCCTTGTCATGTATATACAATGATATGTGATCGCTCGCACAGCTAATTGCTTTGATCTAGAAAATGTTGTTGACCAAAAGAAAATATAAGTGCTTGAGAATTAGAACAGAAAATAGCAGAAGCGAGAAAAAAGCTGTTGAAGAGAAGATTGTGGAGCCAGAACCTCCGCACACCGTTCGAGGGCATCAACTAATCGACGCATATAATACAGTCATTGAAGTCATTTTCTTTGAAACTGAACCGATCGACTTGAAATTTGGCAGATACTCAGAGAAAAGGTCAATGAACATTAGTGACATAGCGCCGATTGACGCTACCACCCTGTTGGGGGTTGACACCCCTTCTCGGGGGTGGAATTTTTTTTCAAAAAATAAATCGATAGAGAATCAAATTTTGAGCAAAAAATATTCGAGGAATTTTTTCGAGAAATCAATAGTTTTTTAGTTATTCACGATTGAAAACTTGGAATTTTGAGTGAAAAAAAAAACTTATTCAAAGTATTTTTCGCGAATAACTCAAAAACTACGCATTTTATAAAAAAAAGTGTGATGAACAAAAATGTAGCTTATAAACTAATAGCGAAAATCATTTTTTAAAAAAGCGAAATATGGTTGGTGGAAGGGGACTTGTTTTGGGAGAATACTCGAATCGATGTATTCAATGGAAAAAGGATTAATTTTACGTGTATAACGCTCCAGGAGTTTTTTGTAGTACTCAAAAAGTCCTTCAAAATGAGCACTTATAAAAGTTAATTAGAGCAAAATTGAAGGAGTTATCGTCAATAATAGATGGGTTACTCATATTTTTTAAGGAAAAATGAGCAGTAAACATCAGAATTAAAATTAATCGTAGACCCTTTACAATTAGTTTTGTTTTAGTGTTTTTCATACGATCCTGAAATTATACCGGTTTAGAATGCGTATTTTTTTAATAATGTACGGTAAAAGTTGAAAACGTATTTTTTATTATTCAAAAATATTGCCTTATTTATATAAAAACTCTGAAACTATGAAAGATACGTGAAAAATGATAGACAACAAAAATGTAGCTTTTTTTTTCTACAAATATTTTGGTTTTTTTTATTCCTATAGCATAAAAAATAAAAGAGATATCGCCGCTTGAAGTATCCTTATTGAAAAAACGACCTGTCTCGAGCTTTTCTATCCTTTCCCTTTAAAAAAACGAAGGACTTGAAAGGTTTTATATGCAAACGATCTTACAGCTCTTGAAATTATCTTTAAAATGCTTTTTTGTAGGATACTATAGCTTCAAAATTAACCGAGTTTTGGTAAAAAACCAATGACATTTTTTCGGAGCAAAATAGGCTTTCTCATTTTTATATATTATATATTATATTATACAAATAAAATAAGTATTCACAGAATTTGATTTTGCATTGCATAAATAATATATCTCAATAATTCGAATTTGGATACATTTTTTCGATCCTCCTTGAATAAGCGGACAAAACTGAAGCAGTTTAAAAAAATCCAAACATCTCCGTATTCCGTCCAAAAAGCTCATATTTTTACAGAAGAACATATCTGTCGGGAACTGATACCGAAGACCATCTCTCAACAATGAATGATCGCTGTTGTTGACACTCAAGCATTGGGATATAAATACGAAATATATTGTTTCTAAATTCAGCGCGACGGATAATTCGCGGCGGTGTTGCCAGATCAACAATCCGCGGCAAGCGATTGCGATTGATTCGAATCACATCTAAATATCAACCTGATTTTGCGACTTTTATTTTGTAGTTGATTTAAATAAGATGAAAAATCTAGTAAACTTATTTCAAATATTGTCTGTGTGGTGCCGTCGAAATAAAGTTAGTGCAAGGCGGAAATATGGCAACGTCGAACCACGTTCAAGTAATATTTCAGGCGAACCCTCTATGAAGTCCTGAACAGAAGGGATTTGCCAGGATGTGTCCACACGTGAAGGAAACTTAATACGATAAAGATGTATAGATTATTTATTTTAAAGTCCGTACTGTCAAAACAACACCTTCGAAAAGATATATCTAGTGTTGGTTTAATTTAGATTTAGATTATATTTTCACAACGAAATGTTGAAAAACTGAAAAATGTGCATTATCTTTTGAAATATTTAGTGACTTACAATTATTGTTAAAACAGCGTTTTAGTTACCGGTCTTTGATATGGAGAAACAAATAAACAATTTAGTTTTAATAACTTTATTTTGACAATCTTCAAATTCCTTGAATAATACTTTTTATATGTACAAAATCAATGACTACATGCTCCACATCTGGTACACTTATAACGGGAACTTTCTCTGTGGAATATGATAAACTTTCTTTGATAGAAGATTTACTTTCTTGTGATATAGTATCTGTTGGTGCTGGTGGTGTTGGTTTGGTGCTTCTTGGTTCGAGATTGAATCGGTCTCTGTTTTTAGATGCAGGATCAGCTTCCAAGTATGGGTCGTTTTGGTCGCCGTCTTGCTCTTTATCATGTGATTTTTCTGCTACACGCCTTTTTGGTCTAAAAACTGAACCGTTTTTTCTTTCCTCCAAAATTAAAGTGTCAATTTCTCCATCCTCAATGATAATGTCGTTTTCTACAATGTCGCAAATTTCTAAATCTTTTACCGTGCCTTCATTTTCATGTTCTTCTATATTCCCGTGGGTGACAAATACAAAAGATTCGCTATCAAAGGCATAATTTATAGATTCATCTTTAAGTTTGTATATATATACTCCAATAATTGTACCATCTTTCTCGACTTCTTCATGTTTCTCATAATAAGGAGTTATTGTCACAATTTCGTATGATTCATCGACTTTATTTTCAATAACTTTTACCTGGGGTTTGATAGAATGTTGTTTAATGACGGAAACTTTTTCTGCTGTGGAATAATTTTCGGGGACAGAAGCTTTGCTTTCTTGGGATACAGTGCGTGTTGGTGGTTCTGTGATTGGTTCGAGATTGGATTGGTCTTTGTTGTTAGAGGTAGCAGCTCGTTCGAGGTGTGAAGAATTTTGATAATTTTTTCTTCCATCCTCAATGATGTATTTTTCTGCATTATCGCTTTCTTTATTTTCACGTTTCTTTAAGCTATTTTGGGCAACAAAGACGAAAGATTTCCTATCTATATAATAATTTATAGATTCATCTTTGAGTTTGTATACGCATTCCCCATAAATTGTTCCGTCGTTTTCAACTGTCTCATGTTTCTGATAATAAGGGGTATTTATCACAATTTCGTATGATCCAAGGAGTTCATTTTGAGTTACTTCTATTTGAGGTTTAATGGAATGTTGTTTCACTGGAGCAGAAAGTACAAGAGGCGCCAGGAAAAGTAGAATTACCTGAAAGAAAAACATTTTTAAAGGGGCTACTGAAGTTAAATTAAAAATTAACTAAAAGATTCTGTAGCAAGTCACTAAAATCACTTTTTCAAGCTACAGAAGGAATTGTAGGTATAAGGTACATTAAGCTGAGGTTTTGTTGTTTAAAAGTACGAAGTCTGTTAAAAAAATAATCGAATTTTTTGAATTACTCAAATTTAGTGGTATGCGATTTTAAGCAAAAAGTATCTTATTATTAATTATATAACATTTTTCGATAAATCAATATTTTCTGAGTTATTGGTGATTGAAAATGTACATTTTTTATTAAAAGAAGACGCTTTTCAGTAGTTTTTCTCGAATAACTCGGAAAATAGACATTCTATGAAAAAAAAAAAACATTACGAAGAAAATGAGGCTTATAGAAAAAGAAAAATATTGAGTTTTGTTTCATTTATGTAGGTGCAATAGGTGCTGAGATACGGCTGGTTGAAAATAATTTCATGTTCGCGAGAAACTAAATTGGAAGCATTTAACGTAAAATAACTAAAAGAGATTCTATTTTTCAAGAACAATGTACAGAACATTTTTTTTAAAAATCTTTAAAATGAACGTGACTTTAAGTCATTAGCATAAAAATTAACAGAGTTATGATCAAAATAAATTGTTACTTTGTTTTTTCGGAAAATAAATCAGTAAAAAAACTGATGAATTTTTCACGAGATTTAAAATTAAAGGTACCTAATCCTTCTACAATTTACATTTTTTATGTGCTAACAATATATTATAAAAGTTTAAGCGGTTTAGAATGCATATTTTTTAATATATTACGTTTTAATTTAATTTCTTTTAATTCCAAAAAAAAATTACATATTTTTGAAAATAACTTTAAAAATAAAAAAGACGAAAAGTATTCAAGAGTACAAAAGTTTAATTTTTTTTTCACAGAATATTTTGGTTTTTTATTTGTATAGGATAAAAATTAACAGAGGTGTCGCTGCTAGAAGTTTGCAGTTGAGGGCAAAGGTCATGTTTTTAAACCTCAAAATAACGCGTTAAAAAAATATTCAATTTTACAGTACTTTTAACTGTCGAAATTTTCCATAAAATCGTTTTTGGATCGTCTTAATAGCTTTAAAATTAAGAAAGTTATCGTTAAAAAACAGACGGTACCTTACCGCTTCAATTTTTGGAGCATATAAATATTTTGGTTATCCACAACTTTGGAGCATTCATAGGTATAGGAAAATTTGAAATTATGACTTTCCGCATGAAAAAAATATTGAGAATAATTATTTTGAATATTCCATAAATTAAAGTAAATCGCGAGAAAGAAAATTATTACGAAAATAAAAATATTTTGCATTGTTTACTGGATTATTATATTTTGTCATGGGGGGTGGTTTTTAAGGGTTATAACGATGCGATAAATTATAAATTGTATTATAAACAGGTAAACGAATTTAATTTATCCTGTTTGTACTATCAAATCATTTCAAACAGTTAAAAACTATTTTTTAAATATTTTGTTATTAAGGGTAGTTTTTGAAGGGTTGAAATATTGTAATAAATTATTTATGACACCATAAACTATTGAAAAGATTTCTATCTATACAATACGCGCTATAAAAATATTTGAAGATCAAAGAAACTATTAATTTAATATTTTTATCATTAAGGGTGGTTTTTAAGGTTTGAAACTTTATAAAAATAATATAAATTATAACCCACAATATAAAACAATATTTATTCTATATATTAAGATATGATTCTATATAACACATATTTTTATATTTATTCCGTTTTTCAGCATAAGGAGTGGTTTTCATCCCCTAAAAATAAGAAGCGCATATCAAGCATATATAACTTTTCATCTGCAGGGTGAAATAAGCTCAATTCCAAATTTTCATAAAAATCTAGCCGAAAGTATTCGGAAGTTTTACCCTATTTTCCTCTTCGTTCCCTGGACTATATGTAGTTTTTAATTTATAATACTGTAACAGTGCAATACTAATGTGATTTTTTTTAAATATAACTTCTTTGCTATTATTAAATAGTAAAATTAACATTTTCATCAAGTTGCAATTTTTTCGACTATGTGTTTTGCTATTTTAAATTAAAATTACACGGGAATTGTTTAACTAAAATCATATAAAAACTTCAATTAAATACTGACTAAACAATTTACCGTTTGATTTATTCATATTAGAACCATCAGTATTTCCATAATTTAAATAAAATGAAAATTTCGATGCCTATTTTAATTTGTTAATATAACAGTTAAAACTTGATTGAATATAAATCTAATACTACGCCTATATTTCATCCACAACAATAATGTACTCACCCAAGCCATTTTTCCCTTTTGAATAACGACAAAATAACAATCACTGAAAGAAATTTTACTGAAATTTCGTTTATATAGGTCAGATACCATCAGTCGGTAAGCGGTAACAAATTGAGTTGTCCCATGATTAAAATGTTTAGTTAATGGTATTTGGTGGTAGGTAATTATTTCTTGACATTGAAACGCATAGCGGAGACTAATAACTTAATGTGTTTAAAATGCCCCCGTACATTTTTCAAATCTTGTAATCTTTAGTAAGGCTAAAGAATGTGTACATAAAACGGCAATATACTAGGAAAAACAATTTCTATTTGAACGTCGCTTTGCATCGCACAACGTATGGCGAGTTATTATTAAGCGGAATCTGCCTGGAATGCGGTTATCTCGGTCTGTTGCTTCGTACGTTGCAGTTCTATCTGATTTAATAATTCTCTTTCCAGTGACAAGGTGTACACACTGCACGCGGGGGATTTTAATTTAAATCTTGCAGCGGATTCATCATACAGGAGGCAGATGTAATTAACTTGGACAAGGAAACGTTGCGACTTAATCGCGGCACGTTTTAATCATAAAAGGATATAAAGGGCGGCCCAAGACTCAACGATTCACGCAGGAAGTAATTTTGACGGGAAACAGAGGTTTTTAATCAAAAAACCGTCACAAAACTATGACATTTTTTGACTGTTTCCAAGTTTGAGAAAAAAAATGGTGTCTCAGCAACAAAAGTATTCATCCTTTCAATAGTTTATGGTGTTATAAATAATTTATTACAATATTTCAACCCTTAAAAAACTACCCCTAATAACAAAATATTTAAAAAAAGTAGTTTTTAACAGTTTCGAATGATTTGATAGTACAAACAGGATAATTTAAATTCTTTTACCTGTATATAATACAATTTATAAATTATCGCATTGTTTTAACCCTTAAAAACCACCCCCAATGACAAAATATAGAAAAATGGCTTTTAAATTATTTAAAGTGAATTATAATTTTTTTTTCATATAACTTTATTTCTCGCGATTTACTTTCATTTTTGCAATATTCAAAATAATTATTTCTTAATATTTTTTCATGCAGAAAGCCATAATTTCTAATTTTCAAATATATTTATATATTAATTTACGTATAGCTATGAATGCTCCAAAGTTGTGGATAACCAAAATATTGTTTTTTTTTTAACGATAACTTCCTTAATTTTAAAGCTATTGATCCAAAAACGATTTCACGGAAAATTTCGACAGCTAAAAGTACTGTAAAATTGAATATTTGTTAACGTGTTATTTTTGAGATTTTTGGGGTTAAAGTATTTAAAAAACATAACTTTCACCCTCAACTGAAAACTTCTAGCAGCGACATCTCTGTTAATTTTTATCCTACACAAATAAAAATTAAACCAAAATATTCTGTGAAAAAAATCTAAACTTTTGTACCCTTGAATATTTTTCGTATCTTTTTTATTTTTAAAGTTATTTTCAAAAATATGTAATTTTTTTTGGAATTAAAAAATATATTTTTGAATCAAAACGTAATATTTTCAAAAATATGCATCCTAAACCGCTCAAACTTGTACAATATATTGTTAGCACATAAAAAATGTAAATTGTAAAATTCATCAGTTTTTGTACTGATTTTTTTCCGAAAAAGCGAATTAACTGTTTTATTTTGATCATAACTCTGTTAATTTTTATGCTAATGACTTAAAGTCAAGTTCATTTTAAAGATTTTAAAAGTACTTTAAAAATTGTTACGAGCATTTTTCTTGAAAAATAGATTTTTTTTTTAGTTATTTTACGTTAAACGCTTCCAATTTAATTTCTGGCGGACATGAAATTATCTTCAACCAGCCGTATCTCAGCACCTATTGCACCTACATAAATGAAAAACAACTCAATCTTTTTCTATTTCTATAAGCTTCATTTTCTTCGCGATGTTTTTTTTTCATAGAATGTCTATTTTCCGAGTTATTCGAAAAAAACTACTGAAAAAAGTTTTTTTTAATCGAATTTTTTTAATGACATCGAAAAATGTTCATAAGAGACGTTTTGCTTAAAATTGATTGCTTTATCGATAAAAACTTAAATAATTGTCTCCCAACACAGTAAAAGAACGTGGGATTTTGTTCCTTCATCATCAAATATAAATTATTAGGTGTACTATTCAAAAAGCAATCAACTTGCTGCTTTGAATTCGCGATTTTTTCTGTACATATCTCTCATATTTTCTCTTGAGAAAATCACATAACTTTGAATATTTGCTTATATCAATCCCCTTGTAAACATCCAATGTTGACCGCAACATTGAATATTGTGACCAAAGCGTTGACGGCTTCATTTTATTTGCTAAGTTTGAGAAATACGCCATCAATACATCTTCTGAATACAACTTAATGTTTTTTTCTTTACACCAATCCATAAAACGTTGGTGTCATAAATTTTTCGAGATTTCTTTGGGAGAAGATTCAAATAAACCTCTTTCGCACACTCCAATATCTCCTAAATCTTCCTTAGATTCCATTTTTACAGTTTTCAGCAAATTGAACCACAAAGAATCACAAACGAACTCAATTAGCAAGGCGACTAATGTTTGACAAAGTATCCGTGAATACATCGATATATCCCATTAACTTACTTTGCTTTATTATCCAAATAATTTCAAAGCACCAATTAATAATTAAATGGGGATTTCGGTTGGAGAAAAAGTAGCGTGTTTTATTTGGATTTTTTAATCCTAATATAAAATATACTATTTTTAGTTAAAGTTCGCACTTGTTTTGTTTTGCCAAGGGAAGAGTAACATTTTGTTTTTTTTATTTTTTTTTGCTGCAAACAGTTTCATTAACAAAACACTGCTACAGAAATCTCAATATAAACTATATTTTAAATACGTAGGTAAGTTTTTTATGTTATTTACTTTTTTCAGATCTGTAAACAATTACCCGGTCAAACATTGAACTGAGCCGTTGAAATTTATTCCAGCAACATATGGTGAGTGCATAGTTATTAAAATATTCGAATTACTTAATATTTTCTGTGATAAAAATAGAAAGAAATGTATTTCTTACGCTTATCACGTGATTGTTGACAAAAAATTCAGATGGTTGATTAAAGGGAAACGCGTTAAGGACCTAGAGCGAAATGATGTGCTGTCAGCAGCCGACCCTCGTTTTTTTTTCACGCAAGAGCCATCAGAGAAGTGATTTTCCTGGTCACATAATACATCTTGACAGGTGTAGGTTGTTTTTTGCATTTTTTCTTGAGGGAAAAGTGGCTGCGAAATAAATCAATAATAAAAAAGAACTGGTTTTTAAAATAACAAGGTTTAGAATTTGTTTCCAGTTTAACTATTTAACAAATTCCATAAATTCGCAGTTAAAAAATTTTTGTAGAGGGGAACACATTTATTGTTTGTAATTTTCATTTTATTTGTGAATTTATTGTGAATTTCTTAGATGTAAGAGGATTTACTAAGGAATTCCAGTAGTTTTTGGAAAAATTACGGGATTTATTTAAAAAATGGGATGTAAGTGTACATTTTTTTGTCTAGATATGCAAAATCGCCCTAAAACAACACTGAATCATCGTAATTAATTGCAACTAGTTCCCGAAGCCGGTTCCATTCCTGTTGCAGGGGGCAGAATTAATGGCCAATTCTTGAACTTGGCAGGAAATATTTTATTATCTCCGAATCATTTAATTGCTTCCTGATGCCTGTTGCGGGGCCTGCACAATTTCTCCAGCTCAGTACACCTCTAGAAAATCTCCAATGGAGTAAGGGCGCCATTGTCTCTTTCTCCTCCGTCCCATTCTTTTAGATGTATTATATCTTTCACGGTTGAATCGGCAATCGCGGCTCCTCCGGGTTGTTAAACCTAGTTTAGGTAGTGCATAGACAGTTGCGCGACATAACGGGTAGTTTTTAAAGCTGAAAGGTTAGTCTTTTACAGCTGAAACGTGAAAAATATTCGGGATACTTAGACATACCCTTGTTATACACATTTCACCACACTTACTATTCGTCGGATTGAGTTCAGAGCACTATTTAAATGAATTTAAATAGTTTTAGTCGGAGAAAATAATAACAGTTTGTAGAAAGACAGGAAATAAAGATATCATTGAATTAATCGGCCTCCAAAAAATTTCACCATACTTTCTATTTCTCAGATTTAGCTCGCAGCATTTTTGTAAATAAATTCAGTTTGATACGGCCGCAGAAAATAGTTACACTCTGTAAAAAATAGGAAATTATTGGATCGAGTCGGTTTCCAACAAATTTCACTGCACTTTCCATCGTTCAGATTAAATTCGGTGTACTTTTGAGATAAACTGGGTCGGTTTTGGCTGGAGAAAACAGGGATAATCTGTAGAAAAATGGGTCTATGGTTGTATTAGTCTCGACTTCTAAAAAAATTCACGACACTTTCTATTCGTCAGATACAAGGCTGGCTGGTGGCGGTTCCACTCGACTAGATCCCCGCAATCAATACACAAGGCATGGGTTATTTGTCACGGACGTTTGGCGGGGATCAGTGAAAAGATTGAAGCCGCCTCTGTTATGGGAATAACTATTTATTACTCCACACATGCACACAGTGTTGCGTTGGTAATGACAGTTTTATGTCGTATATATGTATCGACAATGAATACAGGGCAGTGTCCATCGTGGCGCTTGTCATTTTGACGTCGATCAAGCGAATTCCGAGATTCATTCGTTTAAAAATAAAGTGTTAACAGATGGCGCGTTGTCCTTCAGGTGTCAGGCAACAGATGGCGCGTTCTAATTCAAATGTCACACCATAGATGACGCCGCTATATATTGATGTGTTTCATCACACTGCCTGAAGATGAAACCAACGTTTTGAATTTGTTTGTATACTGTTTACTTACAAAACTTATATTTGCTTACAAGTAAAGGTTTCTGACAACACTGTAAGTGTGTAAAAATGTTGTTTTAAAACCTCGCAGGAAGTTCTGTTAAAAATAAGGATATTAAATTATATTAATTCTGAGTTGAGAGCCGAATGCTCACACAAAACGGGTTTTGAATATACGTAAAATTATTCCTATAGGGATTTATTCAATATCTCCCGAGCGTTTTTAAATAATGAAATGATATGGGGTCATTCGTAAGGAAATCAGGGAAAATTATCGGTCTTATTCGGCTCCGGGTTCACATTTAAGAAATGAGAGGAGTTCCGTAAAGCAATTTTTTGTGTGAGAATTCTTAAGAATTCGAGACGAAATTATTAATTTTAAAGTTCGAGGCTTTTTCATCTCTGGAAAATCCTCTGCTTGATTCGTGGGATATAAAAGCGGTTCGTTATAAAATATAAAATCGTGTTGTCGAAGTTACCTTTATTATCGGGATCGTCTTTTTATTATTTTTACTATTTCCGGATATTCAATTTTGCTGCCAGGGCTGATTTGGATTCGATATTTTTCAGACCCGATGAATCAGTAAATCATTTAACAAACCTTTACTTGTTTTAAAACCATAAGATAAAAAGGAATTCACCGCAATAAGATGGAAAACAAAGAATTATATGAAAATATATAATGTACCCAAAAAAATTTAAGCAAAATTGAATGTGGTTAATATTGATTTTATTTAGTTACTGATGGTCAGTTTGTTTTGTCCTTGTATTCTAGTTTTTTTGCGTGTTTACTAGCATCGGTTACTGAATCGCGATCGATATCTGCTAAATAAAAGCCCGATTCTGGAAAATCTTGATAAAAATATTTTAGTATCGCCTGGCGTTCGGCAAATGCATGTGACAGGGATCAGCAATGTATCATAGACAGAAAAGACCTGGGAAATAATAATATATAGCGCCTGACACATTGTCACGTATGATTAATTGATAGCTGCTTTTAGAGACCTCTTTTATTTCAACGCATACGACGCGGTAAAAACAAACTTATTGATTAACAGTTTAGGATTCCTCAGACGGACCTTGCGGCTTCTTCCATCGCGGGTACGATTATTTGTCGAAAATATTTGCTAAAAACTGTTGTTATCCCACTTCGCTTCGACACTATCACATTCGATGCCTTATCCTAAAAATTTTTATCTCGCCTTAATCGTGTAAACATCCTGTATAACATATAAATTAAACTGAACGAGCAAATTTTGGCATTCTGAAAGGGAATTCAATTTAAAAAGGCTCACCTGTTCGATAAAGCGCTTTAGCGGCAGGTTTGTGCAGGTAAAAAAATAGATTAAACGAATTTTACCCAACGAATGCAATAAATACCCGTTTTTGATATATACAATTTGTTTCACAACAATTCATTTAGAAAATTGCGATACATTGTACAAAGTGGAGCCCGGCTATTATTTTAAACATTAATTATTTCGAACACGGTTTTCAATGTAGAGGGGATATGTTTTGCGGAATTATTCGGAATTTATTTTGTTGTAATAAATAATTGAAATATATTTAGAGTACAGGGCAGGCCAAAGATTAACTGAACCTGTTCTGCTAGCTACAGAACTCTGAGATCCAAAGTTTAAAATACTTCTAATTTTTTTTTGAGATCTACCGCCGTTTCAACCGCAAATCTACTTAAACACACCATATTTATACAATGTAGTACAACACTGCAATTGAACTTATGCATTGTGTGCCGACTATTTCGGTTGCGACGAAAATTATGACAAAACCCGTTTCGGCAACGAAACTAATTGGCCATAAATAACGTTAATTCAATTTGTTTGCAGTTATTAATATTTTCGTTTGAGTGATTCTGCTACTGAGGATATTTGGTACATTAAACATATAATCTGATTCCGAATGCAGCATAAGCTAACGGGGTATTGTTTGTATTGTTATAAATTTAGCTGAATAATAGTAGGTGCTGGATAAATAGGTAACGGGTAAAATATTGTTGTTGGCGAAATGTTGCGATGCAAAGGAGGGGGGGGGGGGAGGTGTAGTTTCTGTAACTGTAATGTATGTTGGATATAGGGCGATGAAATTAAAAACAATTAGTTTTTCATCATCGCAATTTGTACTTTGTTTAATATTTGTGTTTTCATAGTTTTTTTTAAACTATCAACTAATTATTTTCAGTCAGATTTGTTGTTAATAGTATTCGTAAGATTTCTAAATTGAAAGTTTATTATTACAAAGAAAAATTCAAAGAATTTCCCAAGAAAATAAATAACAATTTATAATACCTATTTTATATCAGCAAATTCGCCTGCTTTTGCCGCTATTGTTATTATTCATAACACAAATGCCTCACCATAACGCAAATGTTGTCTTGCTCCACCATAAATGAAAACGGCATTTATCAACTCCGATTTGTTATACACGTAAGCCATTTTTGGAACTTGAAAAACTAGTGTAAACACTATCTCAAAAACGTTAATACTAAAATAGATCTTCAGTATTCAGAATTTCGTGTACAGCGCAAAACGCGAATGACGGTAGAGACTTCAATTTTTTTTTCTTTGAAGCTATAAGGATTTTACAAAAATATTTTCACTATTTTTATTAACATTATCATTCTGTATCCAACAAGTAACCATTTTTGTAAAATTTTCGTATGACAAACCTATTTCATCACCCTGTATAATGCCATAAATTTTACCCGAACCATATGCAAATTATTTTTCGTGTAAAATCTACATTGATGGAAGTTTGGTTATCCTTTTTGCATGTGTGGCTCTATAAAAAAAAATACATTATTCGTTGCGTTTTTTAATTCGTGTGTATAATTTATGCTACAGGTAACAGATAGCTTCATGTGTGTGGGATGTTTTAATTTTTACTTGAAAAATTTTCGTTGGGCTACGGACGCAAAGTGACTGAAATTATACCACACAACAGATAACAAAAACACGTTTTTAAGGGGCCATTTATCCAGAGGATGTATAAATATTTTTATGTACAGTAATTTTGCTCATACATTTTATACCAGTTTTATTTGTCCCGGTGTGACATTGTATCAGGGAAATTGCGGATATCAAAATTGCCATTAGCAAACGTTAATACGATGTGCTTACCTATACAGGGCGATTCACAAACGATGGCCAAAAATGAGACCTCGTATTCTTTGGCGAATTTCGAGGGGAGTCTTTCGTATAAAGTTTTTATCTAGGACGTTTTTTTAAAGAGATACAGGGTGTTAAACTTCAAAAAATATTTTTAATTTTTTTAAACAATTTAAAAACTAGTAAGTGAGATAATTTGAAATGGGGCACATGCATTTATGTAAACATTGTCCAAAATCTGAGGGCTTTTTCTAAAATTTAGATTTATCGGTGGCATATTTTCCTAAATAAAATAGTACGCTACTGCTTTACGGTAACAGTCATGATACTACTATGAAATTACTACTCTTTTATGTTTTTCGAAATTCTCTAATATTTTCGCATGAAACATCCAAGATTCGCTCGCCCAATATGTTGTTTTCTAAGTTCTGGGTTCTAGGAGCTTGTGACCGGCATGTAAGTTCCAGATGCGGCTGCCGAAGGACCATAAATATAAATTTGCTATGTCTGGCTCCCCAATAACGTCCCCGTATAATTAAACATCGTTGACGGCTACGGAACCGACCGGGCGATCACCGAAATTCCATAATTTATGATGTTCGGGGGCGCTAACACGTATGACGTATACGGTTTTGTTTACTTTCACAGCCGACGAATACAGTTTTAGGGAGCGCGTGAATTTATGTTATCGATTTATCCCGCGATCCGCAAACATCGGCGGGCAAATAAATATCAGAAGAGAGTGTGTTTAGAGATATTCGATGAGCACACGGCGTCGGATACAAAAAAATGAGTTGTTGCAACGCAGTGGTGCCAATTGGGTAGGCCTGGTGTTAAGCGGAGATTCCCTAGAGTTCCCTAGTACGATTTATAGACGTACCTACTTTGCTGCGTATATTCGCAAGAAATTGACAAAATTGTGAAATTCACAGAGGTCAACTATATTTGGAAAAGCAAAAAAAGCATTACCTATTTTACGCAAAATCCCTAGATGTACAAATTTCAGTGTTTCCCGAGATTTACAAATCTGGAGTATTTTTCCCCAGAACTAGGGAAAGATCCTTAAATCTGGCACCACTGTTGGAATTTCAGACTACTTCGATTTGAATTCTAAAAATTTGAGTCTTGGAGTTTTTGGGGGTGCTCTCTTTAAATCAAATGACGCTATTGTTGTAGCACTTCCGGTTATACCGGAAGTCGACATCTACTTGCTTATTTTAAAGCGACCCTCAAATTTCACGTAGTATGCGAAAATGCAATGCTATATAGGGTGTCCCATTTAAAATAATTGAGTTGGTGTCGACTTCCGGTATAACCGGAAGTTCTGGAGAGTTCTAGATATTTTAGTTGTGTTCCCCCCAGTTGTTAAATTTTTAAATATTTCGGAGCAATATTTTCCTAGACATCGATCGACGCGGTTCCCAGTGGGACACCCTGTATATTATTACGTTATCGTCAAGATAAATTAAAAATAAGTCAAAAATGTTAGAGCTTCTCTGTACCCAAATCTAACCGTTTTCGAGATAATGAACATTTTATAAAAAATTTGACAGATGCAAGCGTTTCGAAAATTCCTTATGTCTTTCTTCGTTCTGGAAACTTCCAGTTGTTTTTCGGAATACACAAAGAACATAAGAAGCACTACCTTCCATTATCAAAATTACCTGAAGAAAATTATACTATTGTCCTACTTTTTACGTTACATTTTGAAAACATAAAACCGACAAAACTTTTTAAATTGAAAAGAAACAGCGTGTATTTTTTTGCGCCATATTATGGAAAATTAAATTCTCTATTCACTAATATAGGCACTGTAGGGGTTACAGTTACGATTTTCTCAGATATTTGGAGTTATCTTCCAGCCTCAAGAGTATTACATTAAAAATATAATCAAATGTACCTTGAAAGACAAATATTGCTACAATGGCATTATTTGATTTAAAGAAAGCGCTCCCGAAAAGCCTAAATTTTCAAAATTGAAACCGAAGTAGCTTTGAAACATTCCAATGGGCAGTAAGACAGTCATTCATTTACCATTTTTTACGCTGAAATTTACCTAAAGAAGCTGTCACGTGATACGGTCGTAGATAAAATTAATACGTCTCTAATAGCTACCAACCGTAAAAAATAAATGTTAAAGTGGGCCTTATTTTGGCGGAGCAAACGAAGTTTCCGACTATATCGGCGAAAGCGGGGGCACGTGCCTTTTTTGATTCAATAAAAACCGACCCTGTTAGACTGGGCCTTTTAAATAATTAATACGCGGGGAATTTTCGGATTAAAAAGTTGCCGAAGCCTTACCTCCCTTACCTCCCCCTACCCCTTGCATACGCGCGGCCCCATTACGACGCGAGCGATGCAGAAAGTGGCGGCGGAGGTGCGGAATACGGAATTGGAAAGAAAGTCGGGAAGTTTTCCTTTTTAATAAGAAATTTATATACAAACCTGTTCGTATCCGAGCGAAATTGGGAATATTTTTCACTGTATAACTGTCTGCGTAACATATGGCGAATTTATTCAACCCTGTGGCCACTTGAAAAACAATTTTCTCTTTTTTCGGTAAATATACAAGGGAGTGGTACGTTTAGAGATGTGGTACATGCATGTATCACCTTGTCTTGTCATTCGATTTATTGCAGAGATCCTCTTTTAAATAAACAAAAACGTTTTTGAAAAATGCTGCTCCACGCGTTTAGGTAAATGAAGTGTGTTTCGCCTAGTCCAGCAATCTGTGGGTGCCAGAAAGATAAATATTTGGGTAGGAGAGCGAAAATAGGCAACAAACTTAGCAGGTGTGTAATATTTCATTCGTTCAATCTTTCAAATAGCAAAGTCGACACATATAATTTGTTAAATCCCAATAGTACATATAATAAAAACCTTAATTTGTGTTTTACAGTAATTTGGAATCAATTTTATCACAATAAAACATTTTTTAACAACTATTTACTTCAAACACTGCAAATTTTCTTCTGTTTTTGTTTTCCGTTTTGTAATTACAGCATTGGTATACTTTTAAGAAATTAGGGTAACGCAAAACTTGTAGTAAATAAATAAATAATACGTATGTCGCCTCATCCGGAAGAATTTGCCTTCCGGAAAAAAAACCATTTCAGTTTCGCGTTGTGTATAATTTAAATTGAATCCAATACACTGCAGAATCGGGTAGAAATAACAGCGTTCGCTTTGAAAATTTAAAAACCGATATCGCCGAAGCCGTTTCAAAAGGTTGTATTAGTACGAGGGGTCTGTTAAAACCTCAGGCGGTGCTATACCGAAAAAGTGATAAAACGATTGATTTAGTGTTATAAATAAACTGCTGATTTTATATAGCGTAATGTTGTGAGAGTTTTATACTCTCCCAAGGCTTATAAAAGTCCTTAGGGAACCGCAGCCGATTTAGCTCTGTATCGGCGGTGAATTGGACCGCTCATTACTGGTGAGTTTTACAACTTCGAAACAAGTGTGGTAGTAAAAATTTGGGATCAATGCTGGCCTATTTCGTATTCAATCATTAAAAATTTGATTACGTGATTACATTTTATTTTCGAAGCTATCATTAAAGACAAAAAGTTGCTGATTTTGCCAAAGTAGCGACTATTTTTAAATAAATGTGTATTTTAGTTTCGGAGCTACATCGAAAATATCAAATTTATACAGGGTGATTCACAACTTATCCAAAAATATTTGGGAATAGATGCGGCATGAGAAATGGAGTCAGTATCGTAAAAAAATTTTGTGTAAAATTCTTATAGTTTCCGAGAAAAAAATTATTGAAGTTATAGGTACATTCAACCACTACATAGCTGGACAACTGTAGTCTCTAGCGTCATTCGCAATACGCGTGGAGAGCCACGTGGCCTCAGCGACTCCGAATACTGAAATCAGATTTTGCAATCGTCGTTGCCATAGTGTTTACCTGTTATCTGTGGTGTTTATAATAGTTTTTAGTAGTTAGTGTCAAAAATGGTTTGAGTGTATAGCAACTCGGAGTTGATGGATATAGTTTTAATTTATGGTGAAGCAAGACAACATTTGTGTTAGTTGAGTAAGACGGTCCCAAATGTGTTTACACGTTGGTGGATAAAATTTTGAACAATTGTTGTAACATCGGGTATGTCAAATGATTTTATTATTTAAAAACACAAATTAATTTTATTAATTAATAATAACAATAAAGGCAAAAGCAGTTGAATATGCCGATGTAAAATAGATGCTATAAAATTCTATTCATTTCTTTCTTTGCGGAAGTTTTTTGTCCGTTTTTATTTTGCGAGGTCAGGTTTTACAGTGGACCAGTTTCCAGTGCCGTGCAGAAGTGTATTTTTAAATAATTTTCGAACTGCCCTTTTTGATTTTCTCTTTACAAAATTGTATTTGTAAGGGTCCCCTGTATATCCAGAATTTTTTTTGGATAAGTTCTGAATCACCCTGTATATTTTGGACTTTTTTCCTGAAATGTTAGTACTTATAGATTGTTTTGCATAGAATTCAGTGGTGTACTTCATTTTTTAATAACTCTTATGATTTTCTTTTATTTCCCAAAAATGTATAGTTTGTCCTACTTATATCAAAAAAGAAAAAAATAGGTATAGTTGGTTCTTTTTATAAATAAAAAAGAAGTTGAATGAAGTTGGACGTGTTTAGAAATACAAAATTTCCTAAAAAAGTACGATTCTTTAGTGTGAAAATTTCAGAAAAACAGGAAAAATGGTAAAATTTGAACCCATTAATTTTAATATACATGGTGTTGCAAAATGTTGTTCAGAGAATTCTAGAGCAGACTCTACATCCAAATATACGAGAAAAATTCCTATAAACGTAGGTCCGCAAATGCTTAGTTTTCGAAATGCTGTGAAAAAAATAAAAAAATGTGTTTTATTGATAATTTCTAAATTTTTGATTGGAAATCAAAAAATATGGGTCAATACAGTATGTAGGTTATAATTTGGCATAATCGATTGCATTTCATATCCATCAGGGGCGTAGATATGGGGGAATACCTATTGATTTTTTACCAGAAAATCTACGCCACTGGTTTCTCTACAGGTTTTTAATTTATTTTTAGGAACCTCATACATTTTATAGGAAAAAGGTTCATTTGTCGTTGTCATTTGTCATTTAACGAGCGGCTTTCGAGCTATTAAAAATTTTAAAAAATTATGCTAATCTATGAAACCATTACTTACTAAAAAAACATAGTTGGTGGCTGTCACTGAAAAATAACTTGCGCTCTCATTATGGAGAAATAAATATTTGTAAAAATTTGTAGATCGCAATTGAAATTATCTATAAAATATATATTTTTTTAAGACACCCTCTATTTCGAAAACGAAGCATTTACGGATCTACGTTTATAGGATTTTTTTTTCGTATTTTTGATGTAGAATCTGCTCTAGAAATCTCTGAACAATATTTTGCAACACCCTGTTTATAAGGTTCTAACTACTATACCTATTTGCCAATATAAAAAATAACATTAAAAACTTGTTTTATTAAAAAAATCAACGGACCATTTCCGCTTTTATCAAGAGCTGGTAAATATTATGAATTTGTGAGTGACTGACCAAATTTTGACCAAAAAATTCATTAATTTTCGGTTTTCAAGGTAGATTTAAAAATTACCAGGTTGTTTTCTATACCGCCATTTCTCAAAGTTTTTATCAGTATCTTTCAAGGAAAATATTTAACAAAGTATTATAATTGGTGTCCACCTTAAAAGTGACCACTCTGTATAATCGAAACATTGGCAAATTTCACGAAAAAAGGTCAAGTGTCGAGCAGTGTCAAAGCAATTGCGAGTAAAGGCACAATTGCAACAATGCCGAGTTGCGTTTTATTAATAACAAAACAGCAAAAACGCCCTGTATAAACAGGGGAAATCAAGGGGCGTCGCATGTCAATAAAATCGCGTTTACTTCATCCACTGACAACTCGTAGAAAGTCTCGAGAGGTATCCACGAAACGCGGAGGACAACACAATCCGAAATCTATTAGCGTCAGAGAGCCGCCTTATAAAAAATCCATAAAGCTGTTAAGGTGGGTCAGAACGGAGGCATTACATCGTATTATACGGACGCCGCGGGTGCGTGATGACTCCTAGGGGAGGCGTTGGGGAAGACTCATGTCGAAATCTCTCTTATAACGGCCGGGCCACAACAAAACCGTTACGTTTCCTGCGTACGTGCTCATATCTGGAATTAATTTTCCGACGGCACTAATCGAAGTTCAGATGTTGATATAAATATCCCTGGTTACGTATCGTAGTGGAAATCGCACTAGTGTACACAGTGGATGCATTTGTTTGCTCAATTGTTTTATGATGTTTGTATGTCTTTCTAGAAGCCAGTGGCGGCTCGTCGTATGAAGAAACCGAGGCCGGGCCTCTGTGTAAAATTTGACTTTCACACCGTAGTGAGGCCTGAAATTCTTTGCTTGTAGGTGCGTCACACTTGCCTGCAATATGCTACAGTTCCCCCACACAATGAACATATACCTAATAGAAATTTTCTATACACTATATTATACAAATTATTATAATTTTTTACCTTTATCAGCAAATTTTTTTAGGGGCGCCTATGAAACTCATTAAATTTTATTGCAAGGCTTTTTTGCACCTTCGACTGACTTCGGAAAGACTATAAAAAAGCCACGTGCCTCACCTAGTCACAATGTCACGAGCCGTCACTGCTAGAAGCTTAAATATTGTTCTATACTATTCTTAGAAACCCATGGAAAGTTCGAAAAATATATATGAACGGCCGCGTCAACGAGCAGAAACTGTTTTTGGAGGTTAGGTTACAGTTTTGCTATTGTGAAACGTCAAACTTGTCAAAATTGTGTATTAATTATGCCAAATGAAAGAAATTTGGTAAAATTGGTGTCAGAAGTGGGATCGTTAAGATTATTAGTTTGAGAAGACGGTGAAGTATAAAGATGAAAATATTTTATCTTTACTAGTGTGGGTGCACATGTTCGCAAGTGAGCCATTTTTAAGCATTACGTCAAGAGCGCCAGCAGGACGCCGCCAGATGCACCAGCGTTCCAGGAAGGGTCTACGGCGGATTGGCGCCGGCGACCAGATGCGTACTCAAATACCTACGACCGACTCCACACACAGGGACTCTCCACCAAACATTCGAACCGACATCACGTCTTTTTCCACAAGCTTAGTTTTCAATAAATAGTTTTTTTGTACCATTGAGAGAGCGTTTTATTTTTGCTGTACAGCGAAAGCAATCCTCACTAGACTTTTGAAATATATATGTTGTGTACTTTTTTTCGAGGTACAGGGTGTTGAAACAAAAAATNATCGTTAAAATAAAGACGAAAATATTTTATCTATACTAGACTTTTAAAATAAATATGTTGTGTGCTTTTTTCGAGGTACAGGGTGTTGAAACAAAAAATGAATTTTTAATGCTTCGTTGATTTTTTTCTTCAGTTTTCGAGGTAAAGGTGGGAGCGGTGGTAATAACAAACGAGCCATTAAATAACGAAAAATCATTTATTCAGATAACTTATAAATTTATTGGGATATGTGTTATGTTGTTACTTGAAGACCGAACAGCCAACATATTTTTAAAAACGTGTCTCTATGCCTATATAATATCACAAATTTATATGTACCTACGCCTATAACACTTAACAAATAAGAATAATGTATATCAGACATATTATTTACAGGAGCCTTTTCTCATTTATACATCATTTTTACAAAAATCTAAAATTCGGTAAATACAAAAGTTCTGTAAAAATTACATTATTGTTAAGCTAGGGCCTGCTAGCTCGTAGACGAGTCGAAATATATACAGGGTGAATATTGTAAGCGTGTCAATCTTTTACTTGGATTAACGCTCGTATAAAAACAGATCAAAGATACGGCCTCACATTCAATTTCCAAAACCCACCACTAAGAAAGATTCACCCTATATTTACTCTTAGGAATATATTTAAATACAATTCACAGCGAGTACAGTTTTGGGACAAGTTAATTGAATATCAGGACGAAGCTTCCACTTCATCCGTGTTGTAGTAATGAGAATTGTTGAATTGGAAATGCGAGACTTGAAAATATTCGATTAGTTTGGCCAGTCGCCAGTCGTGTATTTTTGAGATCAAAATGACCGGTCTGTTAATTGTTTACATTTGTTTTTAGTTTTAGTTGTGTTTGTTTTGTGTTATTTATTTATTATTTGGTAAGTGTTGGAAATAACTAAAATGGAATTAATATACGTAGCTCGATAAAATTTATAAAAACTGTTTCATGTTGAGCAAATGCCAGTTTTTCTACTCATATACAGGATGATTCACAAATGGTGACCAAAAATGAAACCTCGTATTCTTTGGCAAATTTTAAGGGGAATCTTTCGTATAAAGTTTTTATCTAGGACGCTTCGTTAAAAAGATACAGGGTGTTAAAGTTCAAAGAAATTTTTTTTATTTTTTAAATACTTTAAAAACTAGTAAGTGAAATAATTTGAAATTAGGCACATATATTTATGTAAACATTGTCCAAAATCTGAGGGCTTTTCTTAAAATTTACATGTTCCAGTGGCGGAGATAAAGGGTATGGGTGGCATATTTTTCTAAATAAAATAGTACGCCGCTGCTTTACGGTAACAACCATGACATTTTCGGATTCGTCTTTCAATTTTCTACAAATTACTACTCTCATTTTTATTTCGAAAAAAAGCCTGATTTTCGAGTAAAACTTATAAAACCAACTGAAAACACTTGTACTTAAATAACAAGCACTAATCATTGGGTTATTTATTCGAATAATGAAATTAATAACATTAGTCATCATTTTAATGATTTTATTTGAGTAAATGCTCAAAAATACCGCAATTTTCACGAACATAGACCCGACATCATTTTAGTAACGAAAATGTAAATTATTAGAAATTTATTGTTGCTTGAATCTGATGAAAAGCATTATTTATTCTTTCTCCTAACTGCTCAGAATGTCAAAGTTGCTATCGCAGCCCACTATGTAATTTTGAAAAGCATTATATTCGAATATCGAAATGTGTTCTTTCGAAAAACATAAAAGAGTAGTAATTTATAGAAAATTGAAAGACGAATCCGAAAATATCCTGGTTGTTACCGTAAAGCAGTGGCGTATTAATTTATTTAGAAAAATATGCCACCGATAAGGGTATCGGTGGTATCTCCGTCACTGGAGAAAATTTTAGGAAAAGCCCTCAGATTTTGGACAATGTTTACATAAATATATGCACCCAATTTCAAACTATTTCACTTACTAGTTTTTAAATTATGTATTTAAAAAAATTAAAAATATTTTTTGAAGTTTAACACCCTGTATCTCTTTAACGAAGCGTCCTAGATAAAAACTTTATTGGAAAGAGTCCCCTTAAAATTCACCAAAGAACACGAGCTTTCATTTTGGTCACCATTTGTGAATCACCCTGTATATGAGTACAGAAAGTAGCATTTGTATAACTTTATTCTCAATTTAATTTAGAATGAAAATTTTCAATTAAAAATAAATTCATCATTTAAATTTAAACAGTCATAAATTTGATAATTTGATTTTCATTTTTGGAAATACATTCATTTTTATTTTTACATACAGGGTGTCCCGTCTATAATTCTTTATGCCGATATCTCGAAATCCAAAATAGATATCTAAAATATACAAAATAATGTGTAGTTCATTCAAGTAACGATAAAATAAAGAAACTTTTCAATGACGTGAACTTTCACAAAATGATTCAATTCACTGTTTCCGAGATATTAAATTCTGAAATATTTAAAAAAATATATATAAAGTTGACCAGAAATTATATTTTTTGTTTGATTTGTAACGAAACATTTGTTTTTCATTTTACTGTGTTATAAAACCAGTGAATTTTCAATAATTGCTGCAAATTTTACAAATTTGTATAAAATTAATAATTTTTTTTGAACAGACACAGCTATGAAAGAATACTGAAATATGCATTTAGAATTGGAATTATTTATGTGCATTGCACTCCATTTTTTTTTTATAGAACTTACAATTAGATATCTCTTTTGAATATCGAAATATCGGTCTGAGGAGTTTTATTTAATTGGTACATCCTGAATATGGCTAAAAAAATAATATCTTCGAATAATAAATGAGTCATTTTACATTTGAATTTGAATTTTCATTAAATGTTGCCATAGCGAGGTAAATTATATTGTTATGGTCCACCTAAAAACACTGGAGAGTTGACTAAAGCAGTAGTCGTATGTCAAATGTGCCTCGTCTCAAGAAGCAGATACGAGAGAGAGAGAGACAATCGCATTTATGCTTATGCAAAGAAGGATAAAAATTGTAAAGCATACAATTCTACATAAAATGGCATCTTGACTTTTTTTGTACTATTAAAATTAACAGACTTAGGGAGGCTAGAAGTTAAGGGAAGATTTCAGAAATTTAATAAAATCATAACAAGCAGAAAAACGAATGAATTTTGTAATTTTTATTTTCAATCTACTCTAAAAAATGTAAAGAGACACGTATTTTTTTTATCGGCGGAAAAACATATTTACGGGGTCAAATACACCCTCAAAGTTCGCCCCCCAAAACAGTTTTTTCAAAATTTCTGGGGTTCTAATCAATATTTTGAAATTAAACGAAATGGAAATTACTTATGATAAAAAACAAATATTTCGCAAGTGATTCCGTGTTTGGGGGTTGCTACCCTTATTTTTTATTTCAGAAAAGCTATATTTTTTATTTATAAAAAAATCGTATTTACTCAAAAAGACTTAAAAATATGGTTTATGTAAACAAATTGACAAAATTAAATTGACCTGTTTCGGGGTTTTCGTTAAAATCTCTGTTTAGGGGGGTGAATAACAAATTTGAAATTGTTATAACTTTCTTATTAAAAATTAAAAAAATATCTATTTCTCTGAAAAGAAAGATTACATTTTTTAGAGTAGATCGAAAAAAAAATTATAAAATTTATTCGTTTTTCAGCTTATGATTTTTTTAAATTTCTGAAATCTTCCCTTAACTTCTAACCTCCCTAACTCTGTTAATTTTAATAATAGTCATAAGAAACTCATATCAAAAATTCAGGTAAGTTGACCAAAATTTCGATTTAAAGGCTTATTTAATTGGAATTGGGGAAAAAGTTCGATTAATTAAGAAATATTGGCATAAAATACAAAGTTTATCACTTTTTTGAACTTCTGTATGCTTAATTCTAAAAAAAATAATTAGCTCTGTAATAAATTTAAAATTCGATAAAATTCATGGCGAGCGATGTGACAACGGCGCGGCGGATAACACGAAGTGGAATTTGACCGCGTAGGAGTGTTTTTTGCGCACCACTATTTCCTTTTCCTGAGGTGTTTTCCAGCGAGTGCAGGAAGATTGGATTCGAAGGTGTCGTGCATCGAAAATGGTGGTGGACATCTTGAGCTTATGTCGTAGCTTGGTACTTGTGCGTTTAAAAATTACTGAAATTTGCATTTTGGCAAGTCCCTAAATTATTTTTGATACGTATGATTATTTGGACGACGTGAATCTTTGGGTATTTTAATTACATATTTTCAAATTCATAGTTTGATTAAATTCAAGTTCCTGTTTTAAGAGATTCATAATTAATAAAATTCGAGCTAAAATTTAAGCACAACACTATCTTCGTACTACAAAATCGATACATTTTATTTTATTTATTTAAAACTAGAAAACAATTGTCTTGAAATTTACTAAACGTTTCACAATAATAGTTGTTTACATTTTTTCCATAGGACAAGTCTACCGCGTGCACACGTGTTAAGCGCTGTTGCCACGTTGTGATGAAACTCCCCAATATTAATACTCGCTGTATTTTGAAAACTGTTAATTTTACGCCTCTGTAATAACAACTTTTTTGTTCATTTATGATTAATCTATCTCACGCTGAAGTAATGGCAGTCAAACTTCTTACACCTTGTATAATGCTCGGACTATAATTAATAAAATCCTACTCGTGTGCCTTTTTAATGAAATCGTGCAATAGAACCGAACAACAGAACCTTTTATAGGTTATAAAAACCTAACCTAACTAAGTTGGAAATTTCAGAGCCAGCTCCGCTGCGCTCCGCTTTATCAGATCTACGAAAATTCCAGAATTTTTAGGTGGACCTTAACCGGCTTAACACAAAAGTGTCTCATCTCCAACTGCAATTTTGAATAATTGAAAGAGGCGACATTACAAAACTCAGTTATTGAAAGCGCCACCGCCGAAGTTCTGCGACAAACCTTTCGACAGAAGATACTTCGTAAGTTCGTTCTCGAAATTCCGAAAATCCACCGAGTCCTCCAGCGACTGCGTCGAATTGGGAGATCCCGCCGCGATAGTGGACTGCGAACTGTTCTTCACGCTGTCGGAAGAGCACGGCGTCACGGGCGACGTGGTCAGCAGCTGCCCCCTCTCCTGGCACAGGGTGTCGCAGGTCTCCTTCATTTTGGTCAGCTGCTTCTGCAGGCAGCGGTATTCCTCCAGGAACCTCTCCAGCTGGGCGGCGTGGTAGTCGTACGTGCTGGCGGCGGCCGTTGCGGTTGGGGCGGCGGCGGCGGCGTTCGACGTGGGGGAGATGGGGTCTCTTTCTCTCTTGTTGTACAGGCGGCTCTCCAGGTTCGACACGTCCAGGAGCGGCGTGGCGCTCATGTCCACAGGGGTCTGCGGACAAAACGGTAATTTTATAATGTGCTCGAGACGGGCTCGTTTTCCGTGTACAGGGCGATCCGGAACTGATGGGTGGCCGCCATTATGAATAAAAAAGAAAAATAAACCACCTGATTCCAAGCACGTCTTTAAATTTCGAATTAGTTGGTTAGTTACTAGAAAAATGGGCGAGATGTGTCGTCACAAAATTGAGACAGATGCGTATATTCAATATTTTGTAAAAGAAACATGAGAAACATTTTTGTCATAAAATAAAATCATTTAGGTTCATTAAAATTCAAAAGAAAGTTTGTGGAATGCTTTTTGTAGTTCATAACAACAAATTCAAAGCAGCGACAAATTGCTCACTATTCAAAATCCTAAAAATTTTCCTTGAAACATTTTTGTCGAGTTGTTCAAGAAAAGAAAATGAGTTTGACCCCTAAATTACTTGCAAGGACACAGAAGAAACGTTTTCTGATACACATTTCAGGGGTAAAATTTAGCGCTTGATTGATTGCTAGCGTAAAGAGTAGCTAACTCCATTTGACCTTTGTTTGATCTTGCATCTTGTGGTGAAAGTCAAATCCAAGGTCACCATCTAATATTTCATTTAAAATCTTGCAAAGCTTGCTTGAAACACTTTTGTTGAGATGTTCAGAAAAAAAATGAGTTTGACCCCCAAATGTCTCGCGAGGACATAGAAGAAAAATTTTCTGATATCCTTTCCGGCGAAAAATTTGGTGCTTTATCGATTGCTAGCGTAAAGAATAAATTACTCCACTTGACCTTAATTTGACCTTCCAACTCGTGAAAGACAAATCCAACGTCACCATCTAATTTTTCATTCAAAATCTTACAAATTCTTCGTTTCCAACATTTTTGGTGAGTTGTTCAGAAAAAAAAATAAGTGACCCCTAAATGACCCGCAAGGACATAGAAAACATTTTTTCTGATACCCATTCAGGCGAAAAATTTGGCGCTTTATAGATTACTAGCGTAAAGAATAAATTACTCCATTTGACCTTAATTTGACCTTGCGACTCCTGAAAGGCAAATCCAAGGTCACCATCTAAATTTTCATTGAAAATATTACAAATTTTTCATTTCTAACATATCTGTTGAGTTGTCAGAAAAAAAAATAAGTTTGACCCGAGATGACCCGCAAGGAAGAAAAATTTTCTGATACCCATTTAGGCGTAAAATTAGGCGCTTTATCAATTGCCAGCGTCAAAAATAGATTACTCCATTTGACCTTAGTTTGACCTTGCAACTTGCAAAAGAGAAATCCAAGGTCACCACAATTTTTCATTCAAAATCTTACAAATTTTGCTTCAAACAATTTTGTTGAATTGACCTGCAAAGACAGATGAAAAATTTTCTGATACCAGTTTTAGAAGTAAAATTTCGCGATTTATCAATTGCTGGTATAAAAAAAAGTGTGTTCCATTTACTATTTTCAAGTTCCCACAACTTTTATGTGACATTTCTTTCTATACATCCCAAAAAGTCATCGCAACGTTTGAGTCTTTTTGGAACACCCTGTATAGATGTATAATTTAATTAGTCCAATTTTAGGCGTTATATTTTATAAAATTTCTAATTTATCATATGATTTTTTTTTATTTATAAATCTTTAAATAAAAATAAATTTTTCTGATTGAACAAAAAGAATGACTGTTTTTTGGATTTCATCCTCCTGACTTTTCTTCGTGGGAAAACTATACGAGACGATATTACTTCATCTCTACGTTGGCGAAGTTAAAAAAAAATTAAAAACAAATAGCCATCACTTACTTCCTTCGTGGGTACGGTCTCCTCCCTTGTCAGATTCAAGTAGCTGCTTGATATCTTGTTTACCCTGTTTCTGTTTAAATTTGTTGTAAGCGGATACTTTTGGGAGTCGGACATACGTCTGAACCCATTATCCTGACTTCCGAGATAGCTCTCTCCTCCGCTGCTGCCTACAACAAGGACGAACTGTCTAAATATAATGAATAGTCAAGCTATAGGTATGTGTGAAAGGCTTGTAGGCGTTTCGGATCAAAATATCTAGGGTGGTCGTGGTGATAAGTCCAATCGATTGTCAGGCGATTTGTAGATAAAAATGCTTATTGCAACAAATATACGTCTATAGTGGTAGTGAAAGTACAATGGTTCAGATTACGTGGGTTTGTATAATTGGACCAAAGTCTACATTTTCAATTAAATTTAAAAAAAACTCGATATCAACCCAGTTCTAAATTTTTCCGTGAAAATGTCAAAAATGCTACGAAATTCGAACTGGGACACGACAACGAGTTGCCTTTCATAAATCTAAAATAACACTCAGATTCCACAGCAGAGAAGTCAACAGCCATGATTTGCCTGAATATGGAGAGATCGGTCCCCGAGAATTAGCCAAGTTTCCATGAAGCGTGATCGAACGTCGACTTCTGGTATCTTGCAATTCAATAACTAGACCACACGAGCCGAAATTAAGTGTATTTA
Organism: Anoplophora glabripennis; assembly: GCF_000390285.2. Lineage (NCBI taxonomy): Eukaryota > Metazoa > Arthropoda > Insecta > Coleoptera > Cerambycidae > Anoplophora > Anoplophora glabripennis. The sequence continues at coordinate 558,532 of NW_019416351.1, read as the reverse complement.
TTACTTTACGATACTTTCCATCCAGCTTTGCTTGTTTAGAGAGAAATAAGTCTACTGAGTGGTTCACATTACATTTCCAAAAACTAAATATTGTTTATAAATGCATCGAAAAAATTTTTGGATTTGTAGTCCAAGCATACTGTCACGGATTAATGTTAGATTTGCAGAAATTATTACCTGGACAAAAAAAATATGACCGTATAGAAAATTAAATTTTAAATTGAGTTTCTTGTTCTTTAAACTCGATCCAAAATGGCGAACATGGTTAAAAAAATCGCAAAGTTGCAAAAAACGGTATTTCTAAACTAACTAAAAAAATATAGCACCGATTGAAAAATTTTAAATAAGAAAGTTGTAGGTTTTAAAAAGATCTATCGACTGATTTTTTGCGATTGCTTTCTTACTTTTCGAGATATATCGAAAAAACCGTTAAAAATCTTCTCTTTTCTCTTCTTCTATAACTCGTTTACATTTACGTTCCCATATTTGCTATTTACTGCAAGCATAGCCCGCGGCAAGCCAAAAAAGTACATTTTTGAAAAATTT